>NW_019384439.1:0-60402 GCF_000671375.1 Centruroides sculpturatus
TAATATTTATGTTGGTTTCAAAGAATTTTATATGGCTATAAATCATATAAAGAGACTAAAGACGATTCAACACCTAAAATCCATAACTTGAACTTTGTATGCAGGAATAAGAAATAAATTTGCTTTGACTAAGCTGGATTATGTTTGATTAAGTGAAATTATTTTAATACATATTTCATTGCATTTACTCAAACTGTGTTGAAATGTATAAAGAACAAACTAATAAACTTTCTCTTTAAATATTAGTTTTTACTTTATTTTCTTATTTAGCTTTATAAATATGCTTTTTGTGTTGTCTGCATTAAAGAAATTTTAATCATTTTTAAGTCAGTTACATTTTTGTTTCTTTTGTATATGTAATCCATATTGCATTCTAATGACATTAAAATAATGAAAAATATTTTATTTAATATTTTCCTTTACATTAATTTCATTCAGTATTATTTTACTCCTAAAGTTTATAAAAAATTATATATTATTAAGAACAGATAAAAAATGCATTCATGTAAAATGATGAAAAATGTAAAAATAATCTCTCAACAAACCTTTAACTGTTGGGAAAAAATGAGTAATACTACATGCAAACATTTTCGGATCACTCCCTGGGTTCTTTCTCAAGCAAAGATTAGTTACAGGGAGGGATCAGAAAACATTTGCGTGTAGTATTACTCATTTTTTCCCCACCGGTTAAAGGTTTGTTGAGAGATTATTTTACATTGATCCGGTGTGTGAAGATTCTTTATATAAATGTAAAAATGTATTTGGTATTAAAAGGTATTGCACTTGTAACATTTTAACTGCTAACTTTTTTCTTTTTGAACATATTCAGATTCTAAAATTGAAATCTTAAAACCAAAGTATTTAAATCTTATTTTCTTAAATTTTTAATATTTTTTTTTTATTTAATAAAGAAAATGTAAGAATATACTTACTCAAAATTTTTTACCAATTGATATAAACAGAGTAATGCACCCATCCATCCGGACATCTCTGGTGACTGTAAATATATCGATACCTTATCTACAATTCCAGTCCACCGTGCTGGAAAATCATGCTTCACAATAGTATTGACACAAACTGCTAATTGAACCCTATAATAATAAAAGTTTAATATAATATTTTGCATTGAATTACCACATCAAAATCATTTATCTTCAGTATTTTTATGCACAATTTAACTTTGCTGGCAGAAAATAATTCCATTTTTTAATTATATATTATCAAATTCAATTTAAATTAAAAAACTTAATAAATTTTAAATTTATCTTAGCAAAACATCTCATTTAGCTGAATCAACTATCCCATATACCATTAAAATAATAGAGTTAGAGATTTTCAGTTAGTTAATGATTCTAAGAAAGCAACCCTGCTCATTATAAATGCAATGATTTCTTATTTAATTGTAAAAAATACTTTTGTATTTTTTACAATTATTGTTTTTTACAATTATTGTATATTGTTCTGTATTTTATTTATTTATCTATTTCTATACTTAACAGTAACATTTAACAAAATATTTTTTAATTTAAAAACTCAATAATTTTAAAATAAGAATCCCTATAATATAAAATTAAGTTTTTTTCAATAAAAACAAGCAATTGTTTATTGTGACATCACAATGCTGGGCTGCAATTTTTAATCATGTTTTTAATTTACTTAATATAAAATATATGTGTGAGGGTCGTAAAAGCGCGTAGAAATTTCGACTAATTACAAACTTTAACGGAAGAAAGTTTAGAGGATAGAATCAGGTCAAGGGGATGTGTTAGTGACAAAGCCCAGATGAGACGAAAACTTTCTCGAATTGTAAAACAAACGCGACGCGACGATAAATAACAGGGGGGAATGTCGACAGAGAGAGAGGGAGAGCTTTGTCGGGATGCGCGCGAACAAATATCGGGTCGAAGCAAGCGGGAGAAAGGGGGGTCTAAGAACAAAAGGGATATCTGTTAAGTAAGAACGCGGTAGGGGATAGATGGCCACAAGAACATCTGGTGAACCGTTTGGGTTCCAAGATGACAGAGAAAAGGGACATAACGGAGTAAAATACGAGCGCGAACGTTAAAGGACCGTCATCACCTCTCCGACCTTTTCCCGACCCGAATCGGTCTCGGGTTTCGCCTAGAAACAAAGGAATGACCAATCGGAGTAAGGGAGAGGGTGAAAGGGACCAATCAAAAGGGTGAGATTCGGGGAAAATCTTATAAAACCCCCGAGTCTCAAGGACACGATGGCGATTCTCCCCAAAGACGAGTGCCAAGAAGACGCCAGGTCATCCGTACACGACCGTCCAAGCTTCTCCGCATACTCAGAGGAAGGAAGAGTGTATACGAACACCGGACATCGCCCGTTCTCCGTCGGACTCTTCTTCAAGGAAGCCCCGGGGCACTCAACAGCACCTGCCGGCCAACATTCCCAATTTTTGTTATTCATAATATGTAAGTTAACTTCATGTCAAAATAAATGGTTTTCGTGTAAGACACTTGTCATCTCTGTCTCCTACCGCCACCACCCACATACGGTTTGACCCTAGGTTTTCCTGACGAGCAATTAACTTACTGCCCCCAAAATCGGCGAACTTACATATGCTCTCCACCTCATCAGTAGTGTCTTGCCCTTAAAAACATCATACTTTTCCTTTAACAATAGAGTCATGCTGTCATCTAACACATCAAGTGTTAAATTTCATAACTGTTAAAATTAAGTCACATATCTATGTTAACTAAAGTCAGCTGTTAAAAATATGCTAAACTTTTCTGTTGAGCATGGGAGAATACCGAATCTTCCGATGTACAGCTTGATTTTACTTTTCATTTCCATGTTAGACAAGTTCCACTATATATAGGTTAATTTACATTGAATTTTGCAGAAAATTCAAGAAATTGAAGAAATCTTCTGTTAATGACAGGTTTTTGCTATATACAGGTTCCATAATAGACAGGTTTGACTGTAACTAATTATCAAAAGTAGTAATTTTTAATTTAACACTGTGTATGGTAGTTCTGTTGGATCCCTTTCTTACTGTCCCATATGTCTTAGTAGATCCTTGTTTAACCAGTTTTTCCGGTTTTACTTTAGCCTATACTTAATTGTAATGATAACAGAAGAGTTTATTTATGGTTTGGATAAGGGTGTGTTTATGGTTTGGAAACACATTAAATGTATGTAAAAATTTATGAATAAAATACAGGTTGTCCAAGAAAAATCTACATTATTATAAATTTTTATTTAAAAAATACAAAGTAATCTATCAAAATGCAGTTTGTGGTAAAAGAAAGATTAACTCAAAGTTTTTTCAGTACAAAAATTAATACAAAAACTGAATTTGTTTTATGTACTGTATATAGGTATACCTCGTCTTATGTCGGCAATTGGCTCCAAGAGAGGCAACATAAGTCAAATTTACTTGTCACTAGGCTAAACCATAAATTACCATTCCTGGTTCTGTATTTTATTTATTAATGCATTTTTAATAATATATGGTTAATAAGGATCTATTTTAAGCTTACAAACAAACAAATTTTAGTTTTTAATATAGTACAGAAAAAAGTAATCTAAATTTACGAATGCATGTACAGTAAATACAGTACATACTTGTAAATGTATATATTTTAATATAATTTTATGTGCTTTAAACGCTTTTCTAGTGATATTACGACTTCAATATTTGCGGCGGACAGACGTAGTCGAATAAAATGACTTAAACTTGATTTTTATTTTTCTATATACTTTTTTGACAAACGACGTATAATCAGGAAAGACGTAACTTGAAACAGTGTAATTCGAGGTATACCTCCATTGAACAATATTCATATTTTTTTGTGAACTTTATGTTTAGTATATTTTTGGTCACAATATTGAAATCATTAGTTATTTAGATTTGGTACAAGCCTTTATCATTTATTTTTAGACATTTTTCACATACATACAAGCCCATTTAGAAATATTTCATATTTAAATAATATATTATCATCTAAAATATCTTCAGTATTTATGGTTATTGTTCATGATATTGCAGAAATATATAACATTAGTATTTGCAATCTTGCTTCTGAAGAACTAGTAGCACATAAATCAGAATATTCTTTGGAAACAGAATATATTACAGGTAATAAGAAAACATTCTACTTTCCTTATTTTTGTTATCATATACAAGGTCTCAATCATTGTTATCAAGAAGACTAATGTTATCATCATTAACACAATCATCAATATCATATACCAGATGCTGCATCTTATAATCCTCAAACACTTTTCTTCTATATATTCTGTAAATATGTACACAGAAATAATAATTCAGATCCAGATAAGGATGATATCAGCACTTAACAATGGAATACATTAATACATCTCTGTTGATGTTATGCTTAAAACACACAAATGTGCAAAGCTGTAGTTTTGAACTTATTTCAAATTACATTCTTTTCCATTGCTGTTCCAAAGATTCTGGAACACTAGATTTTAAAACAATCTTCTAAAGTTATTTAATAAGGCTATCAATATGAAAAAGAGACGTAAGTAGTCTCAAAAACATTTTATTGGGGTTCAAACAGACTTCTTAATAGTATACATAGACTTCTGGACTTCTTTCTATATAAGTATACACTCATTGACAAAAAAGTTACCACCAAGGGTAAAGCATTGAAATCAAAATTTTATTACTGCAAACATAAGACCTTGGTAATAAGTGATCGTAATATCATAAAGCAACAATTTTCCTATAGAAAAATTAACAATTTAAACAAATCTTTAATATCTCATAAAACCTACTCTTGCATGGATACCTGTGACAATATGATCAGGCATGGAGAACACAGACGCCATATACTATTCTGCAACAGATTTACCCAGATATTGCAATTCCTAGTTCAGATCTCTCATACTCATAGTTCATCAAAATTGGTATCCACAAATGCTTGATAGCCAATAGTCCTCGAGACAAGACAGGACAAGAGAGTATGGCAACCCAGAGGAGACATTCCTGGAAATCTTAGCTGTGTACAGCCAAGCATTTTCTTGCTGGAAAATGGCTGTTTGCAGCTGTCATACAAGGCAATATGAGTATTTCCTGAATGTATTGTTGTGTCATCAAGATTCCTCATATGACTACTATTATAGAAGTGATTGACTGTCATATGGCATGACTTTCCAAGACCAGCAGGTCAGCAGTATAGGCAACATGCTATTCAACAGTAAAGGCAAAATTGAAGTACTCATAAGAGGTCACTTATTAGCTAACAAAAGCAGGATTTATTGATAAAGATGATACACTTCCAGTCTATAGCAGGGCTTCTTAAACTTTTTATTCACGACCCTATTTATGATTGTGATTTTTTTCGCGAACCAAAAAAAAAATATAAAATAAAGAATGATATATACAAATATATACAGAAACACACATACAAATTTGCAAAAACAATAATGGTGTACTGCCACAGTTCACTCTTGTGTTACAATGGAACAGAGACAACTGAATACGCTGAAAAGCGACAACACTACACTAGTTCACGCTATGGTGTTGCTGAATCGTTGTCTCGCTGCACCGGAAGTGACACAAAGCGTGCCATTTTCAATTTAACCTCGAAGTAGCCGAGTCGGGACAAAAACAATTTATGCCAATTCAATAATATTTCCATCCTAAAAGTAGAAGACGACACGCAACATAAATAAAAAAATGAATTTTAATTAGAAAATTTTTTTAAAATGTTTTATTTTTTCCCCATTATCTGTGGAGGGTTCCAGGATGCGCCACCGACCCACAATAGTTATTAATCGTATCTAAAAATTTTATTGTCTACAAAATTTAAAAAACGTTTCGTAACAGAGACGAGACCTCGTGGTTTGCCGTTAACTTAAACAGATCGATTCCAAAAGTGTCATTAGTTTTTCCCGCAACGCGTAGGGGTTCCAAGTTACTATACAGGTAGTTCATNTAATTAGATATTTTATTCGTTATATCGTACAATAATTAAACAAACAACATTATACTAGTCACTAGTCTATTCAATGCAGTACGAATTTGGCGTTAGCGTTGTCCCTTGGCATCGGAATTTTGTAATGAAGAGGGCGATACTAGTGAAGGGTTTTATTGAAGGGGACGATACTACGTTGAAGGGGGTGACGATTCGTTAGAAGTTGAGAAACACTGGTTTAAGCAATTCACGCTTGTCATGGTAACAATGTCATGGTACTACTGCAAATGAAGCTGACAATGTTTAGTGCTAATATCAGGATGTACACTTTAGCAAAATTATTAGCTAAGTGCTTATATATTTGGAAGAAAAATATATCTAAATGAGCAATATAATGGGGTACAATATAACAAGGGCTAATGTATTATTTTGATTTGTTTAATAAACCAGCTTTTGATTACATAAGATCATAGAATATAACTTAAATGATTTACAATTAAATAATTCATCATCAAAATTATAACAATAAGCTCTTACAGTATAAAAACATTTAAGTATTACTTCATTATTATTTGCTTAAAATTGTATCTCTAAATGTACAATTAAATAAAATTTAATTTAAACAACACACACTACAGCTGAAGAAAATTTCAAACAACAAACTCGAGTTTCCACATCATTTGGAAAAAGTATACTAATAGATTAAAATAACAACTATTCTAAATTATAGAGATACTAATTAAAAATAAAACTGGTTGTATTCAAAATTTTCAACCTGAAATTTAATTATTTTGAATACATTACATTTTAATATGCCTTACTTCAATTCTATGATGTACATTTTCCTAAAATTTAATATTTATGAATCAGGATGTAACTTACAATAATAACATTGTACTATCTAAAGATTCACAAACTGTTGACAACATTTATATCAAAAAATTCATAACTGTCAGGTAAACTAATATATTTATCATTATCTGTATAATGAGCAACTTTCATATCTGTTTATCCTGTTATAATTTCAATTATATGCAAAATTTTTTAACAAATTCAATTTGAAAATTTCTTTGAAGGATATCCATTTTATCTAAAGATGAATGATGATGATGATGTTTACTTTGTTCTTAAAAGTCTAATTACTGCATGTATTAAACATTTAAATGTCTTCAAAAAAGTATTTTATAATTAAAGCTAGGATAATTAGGCACTAAAAATCATATAAATACTTATAATTTTCCTTTTAACAAAACATAATGCACTTAAGCTATATCATGGCAATGCACTATTTTTAAAATTAAACTTAAAAAATTTTATAAAATAAATAATGAATAACCTGATAAGTTCAGGAGCAAGAACAACTGCATCCACAATGGCATCACGAATCATAGCACGATCTTGTTCGTGAATACTGAATGGAATTGGTTTTCCCATTTCACTTTCTTTTTCTTGCCAAAACTGTGAAAGCATATTCTTCAAATAAATAACACCTGCTTGTCTGATTGGAAACTCGACATTGTTCATCATAACTACTTGAAGTAAACATGGTGCAAATCCAATTATTTTGTGAACCTGAAATAAATTTTTGATAAATATTTACATTATTTTTTATGTATTAATATTTATTCTTTAGTTAAATAAATTTTTCAATAGTATCATTAGTGTAATGCCAAGAACATTTTAATAAATTAAATCATTATCAAATCTTTACCAGGCATTAGTAGTTATACAAGTTTATCAATATCTCATTCACTTCAAAACATTAAACATAATTACTTTTATGTTTAACGTTGATGGTGATTTGATTTTATCATAATATTAAGAAAAAATATATTTATATATCCTATTTTGTTAAGTTCTTTAAAATCTCTGGTAAGTTCTCTGTTACAAGTCAATTAGTTACTTTATGACTGTATCATGCGACATCACAACACGCAAGATCTCGTTAATTCTTTTCTATCATATCTCTTCAATGATACTTTACATAATGTTATATAAACATTATGTAAAGTATCATTGAACATGCAACAATTAATTAGCCAATGAAACAGCATTGAACATGCAACAATTAATTAGCCAATGTTAATGCTAGTTGTCAATTATAAATATTCAACTTCCAAAGTTTCACACCACCTTTCTTTTTTTTCTAGCACTTTCTTTAATTTAACTAATATTTTCAACCATTTTAAATGGCCACCTTCAAGTTAAAGAAAATAGAACATCAGTTATAAAATAAATCACAACATAAATTTAAAACATTGAGATCTTGTGACATCATAGTTTTGAATAAAATAAATAAATACAGAAATAAACAGAAATAAAATTATATGTTAAAATTAACAAGCATAGTACAAAATAAAAAATAAACATCACACAAAAAATTTATAAAGAGACATTTATAAATTCGTAAAGTCATATGATCTTATTGGAATAAGTAAATTAATGCACTTTCTTTAAGGGATTGTCTAGGAGCGATTGCCAGGCTGTGAATAATAACTTGGCATCCTTGCTATTAATGCACTTCTCTTTAATGGATTTTGTGAAGATTTCTAATGTTTCTAGTGTTCTTAGTTTGCCATTGTCATATATTGGTGTTAAAATCTTAGCTTCTTTCCATTTGACTGTTATACCCAGCTCACTTGCATATTGGGCTAAAATGGTATTAAACTTATTGTTATAAGTATGATACTTGTGCTCCACTATTCTTTTTGTTAACGATCTGTTTGTTGAGCTTATGTATGTTAACTTTCTGTTGGTATTAAACCTATTGTCATCTAGTGATACTGAGTATATTCCAGGTTTTCTGGCTTTGTTGCCTTTATCTTTGGCATTAGTAAGAAGTTTATATTTTGATGGGTATGCTAAATCTGCCTTGACCTTATTGGCTATGATTTTATAAGTTTGGCTCAATCTAGGGTCAAAGTCAACCCACTATGCATTTTCTTTGTTGTTTTAGAGATTTTGTATTTACTGCACCTGTTTCTATGTTGTCCTGTATCTTGTGAGCTAGCCTTTCTATTAACTTAATGCTGTAACTGTGGGCTATGCCAATGTATTTAATGCATTCTATTTCTTGTAGTGCTTCCTTGATGTTAGAGCAGTGAGTAAAAGCTCTTTGAAGCAGAGTCCTGTATGCTGTTATTTTATAAGTATACGGATTGTTAGATGTTGAAGGGATAAACAAAGATTGTAGGTTAGATTCATGATACACCTTTGTAGTTAGAAATGATTGTATAACTACCGTTTCTATTAACTATTTATTTCTGTTTATTTCTGTATTTATTTATTTCAAAATCATGACATCACAAGATCTCAATGTTTTAAAAGTTATATTCTGATTTATTTTATAACTGACGTTCTATTTTGTTTAACTTGAAGGCAGCCATTTAAAATGGCTGAAAACGTTAGTTAAATTAAAGAAAATGCTAGAAAAAAGAAATAAAGGTGTTGTGAAGCTTTGTATAATAAGTTCTAGTTTATTACACATAGAATTCAACTTTCCATAAAATGCTGAATTTCAATAAAGATCACTTTATCACCAACCTAAGCAAAATTTTGAAAAGAGTAATATCTACCTAATTACTTTGATCATGAAAACAGCAACATTTCATAATATTAATTTATCTATCTGTTAATTAAATTTCTATTATAAACAACATCACTAGACCTGATATATTATAAAACTACACACCAACCAAATTTTTCTCCCTGCAGTTCTAAACTATTTAAATTAATTAATTAATTTATAATTATTAATGTTAATACGAGATGGCACCTAACACTTACCTCTAGAGCCAAATTGGTACATAATTCATTTAGTAATTAGCCTAAACTAGCCCGATAGAATTTCAGCATTTGGTTGGTGTCTAAATTTCTATTAACCAATCCAATCTTATTTTAAAAGTAGATTTAATAAATTTGAAAAATATGTAAAATTGTACAAAAAACTACATTTTTAAATACAGTCTTACATCAAAATAAAAAAATTAGAATGTAACAAACACTAAGAAAAATTGACAAGTGAAGATTGGTAATTACCAAGCCACTTTTTAAAGAAATCTATCTCATTTTAAAGAGATTCTCTCTCCAATTAACATACTGAAGGTTGTTTTCTGCAAAATTTAGCTTCTATACAAAACCTGAAAAAAGATTTCATATTACAGTAGAGCATCGATTATCCAAATCAATTGGGGACTGGGGTTGTTCGGAAGATCGATGTTTCGGATAACCGATTATGTACAAAAAAAATATATTAATTTATCCCATCTTGACATTTTTCTCCATTGCGTGTCACTTCGCGTTAAATTTTCGCCAATCTTAAGCCTAACGAAGACTATTGTATCATTAAAAATTATTTTTTTATTTTGTACGAACAAAATAAATATATTGAAAAATATAAAAACAATAAAAAATTATACTTCAGAAGTTAATTTAGTATCAAAAATGTAAAATATTTGAGTAGCCCAAGACATAGCCAAAGATTGCAGCGCCACAGCACTGGCGAAAATCTAAATTTGCCGACTGGAATTCTTTCGGACGATTGACGTTTCAGATGATTGACTTTCGGATAATCGACGCTCTACTGTAATAGAACAATATAATATAAATCTTGATAAGTTTAAGTATGTAAATATCAGTTATATCTAATTTATCTACAGTATTTGAATCTTATCTGAGCAAAAAATTTGTATAACAGTATTTCTCTTAAATATTATATCTATTAATAAGACCTCAATTGANATCTGGAAACAGGGGACCTAATTCTTGCATTCTGTGAAAACGGGTAAGATTGGCTATACATAAGTTTTTATTTCTATTTTTGCATTTTGAAATGTATAATAAAGTTTGTGATTGTTGCAAGGAACATTTTCTACCTAATAATTTTTTAATACTATTAGTTTGTGATACATAATATATTATTTTTTCTGTCATAATGACTAACTTTTTTCTGTACCCCTAAACAACCTATCGCGTACCCCTAGGGGTACGCGTACCACAGGTTGGGAATCGCTGGTGTAAATAATTAAAATTAACCTATCTAGTAAGTTTTAAACTGTACATAACAGCTGTTTTCCATCATTTTTAATTAATTATAATCCATACATCCATATAATATTAAAAAATTTGATTGCAGAAGCAATTTAAGATCAGTAGATGATAATGGTCTTTTTTATTACCTTGTTTACAAAAGGATGACTCCTACCTGTTACAGTATACTGTAATTTGAAAAAGTGTTTGCAGAAAGCTGTTAGTGGTCAGTCATTGACATTGAAGTCAAAAAGGAATGACTATTTTGACATTGGAAAGGTAAAGTTGCCAGATAAAGCATGTACTGGAAATTCATAATAATTCCAGAAAACAAGTCTGTTGTTAAAATAAGATCAAGATGTAAAAAATATGTAGATTTATAGAATTCTTTTTATTCATTTTAATTTGCAGAATTAAAACAAAGTACTTATGTACATTTCTTATCTTGACATTTTTAACTTCAAAATCCACATAGGGTGTTATTTTTGCTGGATGTCAATTCATCAATTTTCTGTAATAAAATTAAGCAGACTAAAAACAGTTATGTGCAGTTTAAAACACCAAATGAACTAAGAATCTGGACAACTTATCCATCACCACTTCTTATTAATATTTGCAATACCTACACATTTAAATAAGGTAAAATCTTTCAGTATTTTTACAGAAATAAGGAATTCTGCAGAAGAAAAAGACCTTCAGTATGTTTATCAGAGAAGTGAGATCTACAAAATGATACACATTTCATTAAAAAGTGTCATTGATAATTCCCGACCTTCTTTTGTAGATACAACATAATTATTTAAATCAATGATTTACTACTGTTTTTGCTTAACAATTTTCCAAAACTGATTTAATCTACCAAATCCTTTACATACTAATACAAAATATGAATAAATTACAGGTATGATAAAAATTAAAAAAGGAAACAATTATATCTTTTTTAGTTAAACACAGAATTATGTTCAAAATTGTGTTTTACTGTAATAAAATTTTAAAATATATCAATTATTATTGTATATTACTATTTTTCTTGGTCGGCATCACAAATTAATCAAACTGAAATTATACTACACCAGGTTAAAGTAAACAATAAACAATAAAAGTAAACAATAAACAAACGTACCAGCAACAGGTTCCCCCCTGGTATGTTTGTTTATTATCTATTTTTATTGTTTTTAAATATAAAAGTAAATTTGTTCACTGACACTTAAATGACCCCCTAGTAATTTAGTGATTCCAAGATGAACTAAATTTTAATCTTAGGATGTTGTTTGTGACCAGGTGGTAAACCTGAACCAAACTATGAATTAAAAAGTTAATACAATATAGTTTGATAAACACAAAATCTAACAACTTTGTGCATAATGAAATATTCTGATTCATCTATAAAATATATTCTCAATAAATGTCAACCATCATGTATCACTGAAAAATAAGAGACTACAAACATTAGATACATTAATAATGTTTCCATTCAAGCATAGTTATTTGACAAAGGAGCAGGACCATCCAAAATTCATCAATGAATAATTGCAGTATATGAGAATGTACTATCACTGACAATAGAGTATGTATCAGAGCAGATATTTTTGATACACACACTTTGTTGGTAGACAATGCTCACATAGACTAAAAAATAGTAACCTGCAATGACATCATCTAAAGAGTGTGTCACAGAGAACAAACTTGACTGTTTAATAAGTATTAGTCAGAATTCTGTTCACAAAATCATTATGAACCAACTTCACTTCATTATAAAAAAGATCTATATGCAATGTCTCAACACCTGAAAATATGGATCAGAAGGCAGACCAATGCCTGTGTTATTGGCACAGTTCATGCACTACAAGTTGGAAAAAGACAAAATTTTTGTTACAATTGTGGTCAGGGTTAAAACACACCGGATAAATTCCTGGATAAAGGAAAGACAGTCAATACAACTGTCTTCCCTTTATCTACAAGTACCAGGAAATGCTATGCTCTCTACAACCATGGTTCTCAATCCGTGGTCTGCAGAACATGGGTGCTCCATGAAGCCACTTCAAGTGTTCCACAAAAAAATCAAATATACAATTAAAAATTGTTACAAAAGAAAAATCAATACAATGTAAAATAATTTTTGTATGGGAATGTAATCAGCAAACGCCAATGTTGTCATCTATTAAACCAAGTGAGCTTGATTTCAAAAAGATTTGCCACCCCTGCTTTAAAGCTGATATATTGTAAGTGTTCCGCAGAAAAAATATCAGAGTTTAGTATTCCTAAACTTCAAAAAGATTAAGAACCACTGCTCTACAACAAAGTCATTTGGACCCAACTGCTTGGAGACTTTCTAAAGACATTCTTTGTGACAATGACCATACCTTAAAATGCCAATATGACTAAAGACACATTCACTAAATTCCATACAGAAACACTCAACCATGCCACTCAGTCCCAACTTCTCAATTTTAAGCTGGTAAGCTTTACAAGGCAGCAGATTTCCATCAAACAACAAATCGAAAGCAGTAGTTAAAAATAATTCTAGAAGAAGCTATTTTGCCTCGTATCAAAATGGAAAAAATGCTTAAATAAAGTGGGCAATTACTTTTGAGATAATTAAGATAACTTAATTCATTATAAAATGGAGACTTTTTAAATTGATCTCCATGTAAGTCATTATGATAGATTGCAAATTTGACCTCAGGTAAATATTTTTAAATATTGTTGTTTCACTTATAAACTTTATATTTTCTATGAAACTAACCATACTTAATAGTTGCCATATAAATATTTAAGTTATATCAATAATTATTTTACTATTAATGTACAGGTCTATATAATTACAAAATCATATTTTCTCAAATAAAATATAGTCTTTCAAATGAATTTTATCATCATCATAGTTAAAATTCATTGATACTGATCATTAAACTCATTAATTAATTAATGTAAAATTAAAATTTACATTAGCTTGAAAAACATATAGTAGTACTAAAAATCTTAATTTTAAATATTGCTATAGACTTATATTAAACTTGCACATATTCAAATTAATAAATTATTATTGTTGAATGTTTTCATATAAAAATGTTTGTATAAAGTTCATTGATAATTAAGCTGGTATATATAAACAGATAATCAGGCATATGTATATGTTCTATTTATAGTCAAATGTTATTTCTATTTATATATTCAAAGCACTACATTAGTAATTATTTACAAATTACAATTAATGAATTATTAACCTTTTTGCAGACAAGTTTAATTCCTGTTGATAAAGCTTGATAGCAGGTTATGTCAAGGTTATCAAAATAGTTATGTAATTTCCAATGTGTATATTTGTGAAAATTATTGTGTTGTTTTATTTTGTTTTATAAATCAAAATACAGCTTGTATAATTAGATAAACTTATAAACACCAAAAAAACCAAAATCTAGCACCAAAAGAATACTTTAATACTTAAAAGTTTCCGACCATCTTAATCGTTCATCTTCAGATTTTAAATATAATAAATTCAATAGGAAAATTTAATTATAACAATTTTAAAAAAATGGAGTTAGTCACATGCATCAAGGACGTATATACATCATTTCAAATAAACCAATGTCTGTTTTTAGGAGTTGGTACAGTTTCCATTAATATATTCTGAAACAAAGGGCTTCATGCAAGTGAGATTATTTTAATAATAATCCATTTTAAAAAAATATATTCTAATTACATTCTCCTATCAAATTTATTGTATTTAAAACTTGAAAATGACCAATTAGGATCTTGATTGCTTGTTGTTCTCTATTATATGTACAGGTATAACTCGACTTATGTCGTTTCGAGTTATGTCATTCCCGATTATACATCGTTTGTCAAAAAAGTATACGGGAAAATAAAAATCAAGTTTAAGTCATTTTATTTGACTTTACGTCTGTCCGCCATAAATATTGAAGTCGTAATATCACTAGAAAAGCGTTTAAGGCACATAAAATCATATTAAAATATATACATTTACAAGTATGTACTGTATTTACAGTACATGCATTTGTAAATTTAGATTACTTTTTCTGTACTATATTAAAAAATAAAATTTATTTGTTTGTAAGCTTAAAATAGATCCTTATTAACCATATATTATTAAAAATGCATTAATAAATAAAATACAGAACCGGGAATGGTAATTTATGGTTTAGCCTAGTGACAAGTAGATTCGGAGACAAGTAAATTTGACTTACGTTTTTCGACTTATGTCGCCTCTCCTGGAACCAATTACTGACGTAAGGTGAGGTATACCTGTATTTTCTTAGCACAATGGTGCCATTGAGAACATATCACACAGGAACACTTTCAGAAAAAAAAGGCTGTTTTATTGGTGTGAACAGATATGCATTTTGGGCTTAATGCCATTCTTAAGTCCTGAGATAGTGACAGTTAAACCAACATGACTTGTAAGAAGATATACACGTAGTTGAAAAAGGAAATGGAACTAAAAGTTCTTTCGGCTCCACACACATACACATTAGGATAATATAACATGTGCTGAAGGGTGTGAAATAATTCTGATGAGATGTACAGAGAACATAGACAAGATATGAGAAGTTAAAAAGAAGTGAGTAATCCTTGTAACATACACTGAAAGTTCACACCAATAAAACAACCTTTTTCCTCTGAAAGTGTTCCTGTGTGATATGTTCTCAATGGTAACATTGTGTTAAGAAAATACAAATTAGGATAATTGAAAACATTTGTTTAAATATTACAGCATTCTTTTCCTGATAGATTTCTGATTTTTTTTGTATGTTTGTTTTATTTTAGCTTTCAGGATAGATTTGTTATCTCTATTTTCAATATATTTTTTTATAATTTTTCAGGTTTTACTTATTAAATTTTATAAATTGTCCAATTAAAATTTTTTATAGAATATTTTAAGAAACTTATTTTGTTTTCTTAAAATATTGGGTATGGTATGTACAGTACAGTACTACATTTACAATATTTTCACTTCATTATAACTTGTTATAACTTGTAATATATTAATTACTACTGTAATTAAAAATTATGCACAAAATGATATGTTAACTTAACTATCATCAGTAATATGTTACTGATTGATGAGAGCTGGACTGGGAATTGACTTTGATTGGTAGATTATGCAAAGAATAGTTTGTGATCTTTTTTATCATTCAGGAAACCTATTTTCTTCTGATTAAACTACTGATAGGTAGAAGCTTATTAACAATAAATAAGAATACTATTATACATTATTTTTCAAATTTTGTCAATTGTTTTTATTTTATTAAGTAATTAAAGGTATAGTATTTAACACACTAATAACCTCTAGGAAAGATTAATTTAGTGAATAGACACAATTTTACAACTTAACAGTGGTTTGTGAGATCATTTCGGATGAAGAATTGGATAAAGTTGCTTGAAAGACAATAAGATCTAAAACCCTTCATGATAATCACTTTAAATGACCCATCAGATGCTAAACATTAACATTCAAAACCAGCATTTTACTTAAATGTTTATTTCAAATGAAAAAAAACATTTGTTGTTTTGTTTATCAGTGTTTAGTATTTGTAGTTAATACCAGTTTTGTGTATTGATTACAGCCTATCAGTTTTTTAGTTTCCAAATGCAAAGCTATTGAAGCTGTTGAATGTACAAAAGACAAAATGAAAGAAATTTTCTTTATCTTGTAACATTCTTGTCTATGTTACCTGTCAATGACAGGAAATACTTACTTCAAGAAACCATATTCATTTACATGAATTGCTTGTTATACCCTTTCCAGGTATACTTATTGAATAATCTGATATACAATAAGTATATCAGAAGATTATTCAATAAGTTATGTTTTATGTTTTATTTTCAGGAGCACAAACAAACACAGACTTGCTGCTACTAACATTTGAGCATGTATTGTAGAATTGATCTTGTAAAAAGCAAATGGATCTGAAGTCAAGTCCTGCAACTCTCAGGCTTTGGCCTTGTGTCTTGCTAATAGTTCATGCAAAGCATAAACTCATTGGGGACTGCAGATGCTTAAATTCAAAAGAGTAATTCATCAGGATTAATGGTGTGTGTGGTATAAATACTGAATCAAAATAACAGCTTGTATCATACAAGGTCTGTTCAAAAAGTATTGGACCTTTTTTTTTCCGCGTAAACCAATGATGCGCGACAGGCCTCTTCCGGTGGAGTTGTAGAGGGGATAGTCATGCACAGCCCTAAATTTTTTCCCGCCTGCAGGAAGCGTCAGTCGTTGGCAATCAGCCTATGAGTGAGGTCATGTAGTGTGCTCTCGTCAGATTTCACTAAGCTGGAAAATGACTGAACAACGTGACCAGCAATATTACATCAAATTTTGCCAAAAACCTTGGCGATACCCAAGCGTAAACCACTCGCAAGATTCAGCAGGCTTTCGGGGACGATCCTCGAGGCCAAAAATAGCGCGGCAGGTCCGCAGCAATATCAAAGGTCATGTTGACAGTTCTTTCGACTCTCGTGGGGTGGTGTGTCGTGAGTACGCACCACAAGGCCAAACCATCGCAAAAGAGTACTTCCAGGAGGTCCTTCGTCGTCTTTCCGATGCTGTGCGACGCAAATGATCGGATCTGTGGTCGATCAAAACTTGGCAGATCCATCATGATAACGCATCCGCCCATTCTGCGCATCTGATTCGGGCTTTTGTCGCCAAACATAACACTCCTGTGGTTCATCACACTCCGTACTCTCCCCACATGGCTCCATATGACCTTTGGCTATTTTCCAAGCTGAAAATGCCGCTAAAAGGAACCTGAATTTAGTCGAGAGAACACATCGTGCAAAATCCAACGGACCGGCTGATGGCCATTCCAAAAGATGCGTTCCAGCAGTGTTTCCAGCAATGGCAGGAACGCTGGGAGAAGTGTATACATTACCAAGGAGACTACTTTGAAGGGGATTAGGGTTTTGTACCTCAAAGTCAATAAATTTATTTTTACCGACCAAAGGTCCGATACTTTTTGAACAGACCTTGTATACTTGAGGAGGGCTTTCACCTGAAGTCTGGTTCAACTGCACAATTTAGGAGGGCTCATACTGAATGATTGGCATGCCAATTTTTATCATTATTTTGTGTGCAAGAAGACCAGTAGTAGTAACCAAATTCAAAAGCACAGAAGAGTAGTAAATTATGTTGTCTTGCTTTGACTTTATTGACTGAAGTGTATACTACGAGGATAGTCCCAGAAGTACCCAACCTAACAAAGACAGAAAAAATTTGGTAAAACATATCTTTATTTTTTCAACATAGTCTCCTTTTAGTTTGATACACTTTTTCCAGCAAAGTACAATAGCTTAGATACCCTGTTCATAGTGAGAACTGTCGAGCTTCTCAAAATAGCCATCAACCGCAGACTCCACCTCTTCATTGTTGACAAATCTTTTATCACCAAGCCATTTTTTTAAGTTTGGAAAGAGAAAATTATCCGAGGGGGCTAAATCTGGTGAATAGGGTGCACGAGGAAGCAATTTGAACCTTAACTCACTGATTTTGGCCATCGCAATAACAGATGTGCAAACTGGTGCATTGTCTTGATGAAACAACACTTTCTTTTTTGCCAAATGTGGCTGTTTTTCTTGATTTTATCACTCAAGCGCTGCAATAAGTTTGCATAATACTTGCTGTTGATTGTTTTTCCTGGGCGAATTCCAAAAAACTGACGCCATGACCTTGCCAGCAGATGGAACTGTTTTCACCCGATTTTCCCCTTTCAGTCCATTGTTTCGACTGTTCTTTCGTCTCAGGTGTGAAGTGATGGACCCATGTTTCATCCATGGTTATAAATCGACGCAAAAACTTGGTTTTGTTGCTGCGAAACATTGCCAAAGACTCGATTGAAACATCCTCACGACGCTGTTTTTGTCCCATTGTGAGCAAATACGACACCCATCTTGCACACAGCTTTCTGATGTCCAAATTTTCAGTTAAAATGTGATGTACAGCACTTTTTGAAATGCCTACCATATTTGCTAGCTCTCGCACTTTGAGTTGACTGTCATCCAATACCATTTTGTGGATTTTTTTCCCACCATTTCTGGCATGGTCACCTCACTTGGTCAACAACTACAATGTTTGTCTTGGCAGCTCGTACGGCCTCATTTAAACTATGCCACGCAATATTTTATTGTTGTAAACGAGGGAGCAGACTCCCCCAGAGTAGAATCTAGCTCAGCTTTAATATTGGATGGACTGAAACCTTTCAAATGAAAGTATTGTATCACATAATTTTGATTAAAATTTGTCATCGTTATCACCTTTTTTATAAATTCCAGCAAATAATTTAATAATATAAAAACGTTTTCGATCGTCTTTAGCGATCTTCATCAGTTGAAAGAACATTAAAAATAGAACAAAAATTAAATTTACGAAAAAATAATAACTGCGCATGCGTAATGATGAGTGCTTAACGGAATAAATACAAAAAGTTAGGGATATAAGACAAAAAGTAAATAAATATGCATGCGCAGTTATTATTTTTTCGTAAATTTAATTTTTGTTCTATTTTTAATGTTCTTTCAACTGATGAAGATCGCTAAAGACGATCGAAAACGTTTTTATATTATTAAATTATTTGCTGGAATTTATAAAAAAGGTGATAATTTTGATTAATTCTTTCTAGTTCCAGTATAAGGTATTATTTTTATGACAAATTTTTTCCATGTTTACAAATTCACTGAGATTGTCACTATTTATGGCTGCCGAAAAAATACTATACAACGTAACGTCTTCAAACTTAAGCTTTATAAGGTTGATACTTTCAAACACAGTCGTTTTTTTTTTCAAACAAGTACCGCCATCTATGTCAGGTCGGGTACTTCTGGGTACCGTCGTATCTCTGGCATGAAACATACTAAGAATCATTGTATTGATGTAGGCAGCTTCTTTCACTGGAGTCAAGATAACCCTCTTTCACAACCACAAAAGTAGGTTTTCTGTTGATGTTTTCAAAATCAGGATATACACACAAAATGAGATCATAAATATTATAAAGCTAGGTACAAAGATCTTCAGAAAGATTAATAATTCTGTCATTATCCACATGAAGCTGTTACCAATTGACAGAAATAGTTTGGAAAATCAACTGCAATTTCCATTGCCTTCAAGATGTACTCTCATATTCTGTGTCAAAGAATGTTTCCTGATGTTAGGCCAAAGGGTCTCCTCAGTGACATTAATTTCATTTACTCTGATCCCTCAGAAACATGAGCAAGGTTTGCCAGAAATCATCAAAAAGAAAAAAATAAATAAATAATAATGATGATTTCTCCAAAGAAACTATTGACATTTTGAATGTCCCACAGGGTTGTGTCAACCACTCTAAATCTTGGAAAGCATAAATCCTTATACCTTGTTCGCACCGAGCATTTCGATCTAGATTGTGACCAAGGTCAGCGACTATGCCGTGGTACAACCTCTATCAATTGTTCAATCTCAACTGAAACGAGGTTCAATCATGATTGACTCGAGAGAGTTCTTGAAACTAGATCCAGTCATAAGAGAGATCCCACAATCCCACGCACGCAAGAAAATACAAGATGGCTGCAGAACATGTGTTGGGCTATCAAAGAGAAATAAAAAAAGACATCCGGAGAGATGTCTTTATTATTAAATATATGGCAAGAAAAAGTATTTATTTCTAATCAAACCATCCATTTTGTTTGTTGGTGTTCGTGACTTACCACATAGTTATGTCAGTTTTATCATCGCATATAATAGCCAGGTTCTTCTCAAGCGGACTGCCTGTGCAAACAACTCAATGTTTGTCTGGCGACAGTTACAATCCAGATTGTAGGTAAATTAAGATTGAAGTGAATCATGGATTGTGTGCGAACGTAGTATTAGTCTATTGGCATTAAGTCATTCTTTATGCTCAGAAGTACTCTCAGAAGTTGCTCTGCTGTTCTCTCTGGAAACTAAGCCTAGCCTGTTCAAAAACTGGTTCTCAGAATCCCTAGACAGTTTTAACTGTATACTTTTTCTTGAAGATCAGTCAAGGTTTCATCATTTCCAAGTAAGCATGCTAAATTCTGTTAAATCAATCTTCTATATAACTAAAACATATACCAATATATCGCCTAAGAAATCACAAACACAACACAAAACCATCCGAAAAATTCACCAAACATAAATGTAGCACCAACCAGCACAGAGAGATCACTTTTTCCAACTTCTCATACATTTTGCTAATTTCTCACTAATTACTTTTCAATATTAATTCTCCAAACATAATACTATACTTCAATACTACAACTTTCTTTCAGATAATCACTTGACAGACAGCTGCCGATTCACATATTGCCATGCCATGTAGCAAACAGAGAGACAATGAGACAGACAGACATAAATCCATTACAGCTTAATTTATATATAATATAGATTTTGAGATACGTGTATTTAACTTTCTCCCAAATTGATAGATTCAAAATATGAAGTTCGACTAAAATATGTCCAGGCATTTTCCCATGATTTGACGATAAACATCCAAACTGACAAATCGACTGTCCGTTTCATTTTTACAAATTTGCATTATTGTAAACAAGAAATCAAAACCAAACCAATCATAAATCTGTATTTAAATAAAAAATATCAACAACTATAAGGAAATAAATTTTTAAAATCTCGACTCTATTCTTTTTACTCGACTCTACTCTTTTTAATCAACTTGCATTCCAACAATGCACAAGTCAGAACAACTCAAAATATCATAGGTCTAGTGAAACCACAATTCACATAAAGATAAATGACAACAAATATTAGTTACAATAAGATATAAACCAACAGCAATTAAAACTTAATACTTTTTAATCAATTTGAATAACATAATAAATATTAAAAAACTCAAAGACAAACTAATCGCGTTATTATATCCAAAATAAAAAAATAAACCAAAAAAAAAACGTCATTCGAATAATTATCAATTTTACAAAATTAAACCTGACATTTAAAAATTAAATATCATTCATTCAATATCACGTCTGTAACCGTTTTAATTAACAAAAACCTATTCATAAAATGAATTATAATGTAGATCCTGGATGGTCTAAGCCTAACACGTTTTACCTCCTATGTGTAGCATGTGCTTCCTCCATTCTTTCACATCCACGATATTCATTACAATGTTACAATTGTATATAGCTTTATTTATATAAATTAATACAATTTCGACAATTTTGAGTATTTCTTATCGCTTTATATGGTTATTTTCTGTAGAAATATTAACTTAAGAAACTTTTTAAATCGTTTATTAAGCCTAACATAAGCCGGCAAGTCGGATGAATTTTCATTAATTACCTGATCTAATTGTTTTTCGGCAACTTCTCTTTGATTAGGATCGATTGTCGCTTTTAAAATTTCCACTAGTTTATTTGTATCCATTTTTGTTTCTAAACTGCGTCGAATGTTACTGCTTGTGGTCATAAAATTGAAGAAAGGTGGCTGTGAAGTATACAACCAGCGTGAACAAGAAAGTTAACTAAGTAGCGCCCTCTTCTTATAATTGACATTTTCTTATTTAAAAAAATTTTTATATATATATAATAAAAATAATTAACTGAATTTTGAATTTTTTTTAAAAATTAAGATTTAAATTATACAGAAATAATCTAAAAAAATAACTTATTTAATGTCAATGTAAATTTTATTGTCAAATGTTATCATTATAATACGGGAAATGATGGTGAGTAATTTTACGGCGAAGTCGATCAATAAGTTGTAGGGAGAACATGGAGAAAATATTTTCGATTAATTGTAATGAATGACGTAACCAAAATATATTCTCCTTGGCAGATTTTAAACCGAATTGATTTTTTAATCCTTCAGTAAAATACTTATATAGTGTAATAGTGTCGTAGATATTCTTTATTTGTATCTCTTTTCGCCGTGTGGGTGATAAGAGGGCCTCTTTTCTATATGCTTGTTTTACCAAGCCCACAATGGAAGGCCGGATAGCCAAGCGGTCAAGATACCAGCGTACTGCTTTGGGGTCCCGAATTCGAATCCGGTCGGGTCCCCTCACCATCTGAGATCGCCCAAGTGTTGCGTTGCCATAACTTAACAAACAGATTTAATTTTATAAATTATAAATAATTTTTTCTATTGTATAAATCCATTTCTTATATTTTTTGACAATAAAATAATTTATTTGACTTTATTTTTTTTAAATTTTCGTCCCCTAAATTCTGTTATGCGCGCTCAATTTCATTAGGGAGCATAGACATTGTTATTTTGTCTCTATTGTATCTCGAAAACGAAATCATGGATCACAATTTTTATTGCATTTTTGGAATCGTCGTTGCAATTAACGGAAAATGAGAATGTTTAATCAAAATTGGTGCATTAAATTCTGAGAATAAACTCAATTCTGTTAAGCTACANAACACGATTATTATTTAAAAAAAAAAATTTTAGGCTTAACATCGCTGAAAATTCAACATGGCATCACAGGCAACAAATAAAAATTTCAACATCAAATAGGTTAAATAATTTAGTACTGCTGGGAGAAAAAATTGGCCTGGAGCAGGACTCTAACCCACAACTCCTGCTTACCATGCAGATGTGTTGCCAGTTACGCTATCTGGACCTCCAGTCGGATCTCCTCCCAGTGGTTCTAAATTATTTAAATTAATTAATTTATTTATAATTATTAACGTTAATACAAGATGGCACCTAATGCTTAACTCTAGAGCCAAATTGGTTACATAATTCATTTAGTAATTAGCCTTAAACTAGCCCGATAGAATTTTGGCATTTGGTTGGTGTTTAGCTATATTATGTATTGGGTCTAGCGATGTTTGTATATATTTATTTTGTTTGTGCAAAATAAAGAAATAATTTCTAATGATACAATAGCCATGATTATTACTTTTAAAAAAATTTCATTAGGCAAAAATTCAATGTGAAGTGACATGCAATGGAGAAAAATTTCAACATGGGATAGGTTAATATATTTTTTAATACATGATCAGTTATCTGAACAGCCCCAGTCCTGAATTGTTTCAGATAATTGATGCTCTACTGTAATATAGTTAAGGCAGATGCACAACGGCAGCAAATTAAAGTGAAATTGAGCATCAATGACAGGTTCAACCAATCATTTATTGTAATTGTCGAGGTTGAAAGCGACAATTGATAGTAACAGTCATTATCATTCAAATTTGCCTTAATTTTGTCAGTCATGTGCATTCACCTTTAGATTTAAGTATGTTATATTTTAATAAAATATTGCCGCATCAATGAACTAATCAGTCAATATCAGAACACATCTTAATATATTGCAGTTCACTGATGCTCTGTTAGATGCATGCTGCCTCATCTATTACAATATCCAACTTATGGTCTCTTTGAATCATATCTTATGTTTTTTCAATGTTGTTAATAATTGATGTTCATAGATGATATGAGTGATTATTATCTTTACACTTTTGTTATGTTTTTAAAATCAATTGTGAATTGTTGAAAATCAAAAACCTGCACATGAGAAATAGAATACTTATATTGAAAGGCGCATTCAATACTTCAAAAGTTTCTATTGTGAATTTCTTAAGTTTCATGAAAAATTGATGTTGAGGTGCACATTTCTTAAACCAGATATTTTCCAATCATGCAGAAAAATACCTTGCATTGCGAAAACACAGTTTATAGTCAAATACTGTATTTTTCACCTCTGGTATTAGTTTCTGAATTAGTCAACCTGATTATTTTTGTATCAAACTGCATATTTAGCTAACTCATAGCTTGCTGAAGATTTTAACTTGAGAATCTGATTATCAAGCTTTAGTTCTTATGTAAAATAAGAAATATAAACCTCATCTCCGAAATTAATTATTTGACTTTATTTTTTTTGTAAAATAAGAAATATAAACCTCATCTCCGAAATAATTTATTTGACTTTATTTTTTTTAAATTTTCGTCCCCTAAATTCTGTTATGCGCGCTCAATTTCATTAGGGAGCATAGACATTGTTATTTTGTCTCTATTGTATCTCGAAAACGAAATCATGGATCACAATTTTTATTGCATTTTTGGAATCGTCGTTGCAATTAACGGAAAATGAGAATGTTTAATCAAAATTGGTGCATTAAATTCTGAGAATAAACTCAATTCCATTAAGCTACATATAAGACGTGCAGAGGCAGGCCCAAATAGCGCCAAAAACGATATAGACATTGGTAGTGACATTATTTGCAGAGACGAAGCATTGTAATGCGTTTCGGCGGGTCATTTAGATAGGGTTTTTCGAGTTTTGAAACGACAGTGATATTGATAATAAGAGATACCTAACTTTAAAAAAATGCAGATTAATTAAAAGTGTTTATTCGGATAGCACAATAAAACTACAGGACTTAATTGACAAAATATCAGAAATTCGTGCAAACCGTTGCAATATTCTTCATGTTTTCTTCTATAATACATCCGCAGCTTCTCGTGACAACAAATCTCAGTAGAATTTGAAATAATCTAATGTTTCCCAACTTTCGCAAAATGAATTTTCTGCAGACGTTTGATGTCATAAATTTTTGTGGCACTTTAGGAAAGCTTTTTTCGGTTTTTCTTCTGGTATTAAGTTAAAGATTTGTTGGTCTTTTTTGTTTACTGTTTAAGGTTCAATGTAAATTTAAATTTAATATCAAAAAATAATTAACCAAACTACAATTTTCGACTTTTTTCTTTAAACTTTAAACACAAAATCTGCATGTCTTTATGCATAACAGGAATCTGTAAAAGGCAGTTTGGATTGAAAACTCGCTGTTATGTATTATTTTCAGTAAAGTTTAAATTAGTTTAAACTTTATTGATACCGGGGTCTCAAAAACATTGCATACCTAAACTTTATTTGTTCTTGGAGAAACTCTATTGAAATAAATTTTTACTATTTTTCTTTTATAGATTTGTAGTCAATGTTGTAGTATGTACTTTTGAAACTTTTTAACCTTCTTAAGCTGGCTCTCAGAGCATAAAACCTTACTAAAGAAGCTTGTTATGAGTTTGGCCAGATTCACAGAGTCACTAGATGGCGAAAGATCCGAGACAAGACACTAATAAAATTTTGAACAGTTTGAAATTAAAACCGGATCCTCCAAGGACTTTAAACTACAAGGATAGCCAGGTCCCGTATATTTGTTAGCATGACCTTGGATCTATGTGACGTCACAGCAAGTCCTCTACTTCAACATGACAGACCTTTCAAATAACAAAATACAGGTAACCCCCGTATAACACGGTAGTTACGTTCCAAAAAATTGCCGTGTTATGCGAATCCGTGCTATACGAAACAAAGAACTAATACGAAAAGAAGGGTTAGGTTCCAAAAATTAAAAAACATGCTAGTATATTTTTATAATTAAGATAAATATCTTCNTTTATATTTATAGGGATCGTTTACAACAAGTTCGGAAATGGCAAAAACAACTTCGTCAAAAATTTGATCAAAAAGGCCAAGCTCCTGTAAAGAATCGTGATGCTTCTGTTGCCGTTAGACCTGATTGGGAAGTTATTGAAGAAATGGATTTTCCTCGTTTAAGTAAATTATCTTTGCCTGGAATTGGTGATGGAAAAGATGTGTAAGTATTAATTATTTTATTAATTATATTTCTAATTTAATTAATACTTTGAAATAATTACTTTTAAATAAATTAATTAATAAATATTTGGTTTCTTTTTAGATATACTTGCGGTGCATTAGAATTTTATGATAAATCATATGATCGTGTTACTTGTAAATTAGAAAAGCAACTTCAACGTATTAATCGCATTTTCCATAAGGTAACAACAACTGATGATCCTATTATTCGCAAAGTAAGTGCTTTTTTTCAGAAACCGATAATTGTATTCAAATCACATAAAACTTATTTTCACTTATATTTGTTGAAATGGCCACATTATTAAAATTAGCATTGACTTACAGTAATTCCTTGCTAAAGCATTCATTCAGATATATCGTGCTTTTTTTCTTCCAAACATAAAAGCATTTTAGCCAATAATTTTTTTAATATTGAAATTTCTACTGGCAAAGAAATATTGCCAATTATTGACCTTGAAACTACTATTGTATGAAACTCATAAAAAAGTATGTTGGCGTGGAGATTAAAAATTGACAAAACAGATGGATATCATCTTTTGAACATCAGTTATACCATTCATTTGGTTTGTCTCCTCTTCTGATATGCATGATATAACAAGGAACTACTGTATATTTAATATAAGATTTTAAAAATGTATTCCCATTTTTAATTTAGGTAAATTGTTTAATTGAATCCACTTTTATAATAATTTGTAAGTGAATGTGTAGCTGGATTTATACGAGATGTGTCGAAAAGTAAAGATACAATGGCTTGTATTCATTCAAAACATTTTTATTCAACAGATTATATTATATTTGAACAGATGTGACTTGCTTGGATTTGGCATTTTATTTGATAATGCTCTACAAGAGTTTTATTAAGAAATACACAGGCAGTCAAAAGATTTTCATAATTGTACAATGCTGTAATGGTAGGACATATTGAAATGCTTACCTAATCACGTTCTGAGTAGGATCCTTCAGTACACACACACACTTGCCCTGTCAATCCTGCCATTTTTGGAAACACCATTGGAAGGCTTCTTTTGGAATATTCAAATGTTTGGTCCTTGTGCTCATTACATTCTTTGAGATGGATGGTGTAATGCACCATAAGTTTGTACTGCCTGGACAGAATGTTACTGTCATATCTACATGCAAGTTTTGCATAGGTGCATGATGCAGTTCAGAGGAAACGGCGTAACAACTGACATAGGGGGTAGCAGTGACCAAACTCCTGAATATTCTAAAAGAAGCCTTCCAGCCATGCTTTCAACAATGGCAGGATTGATGGGGCAAATGTGTGTGTGCTGAAGGGAGCCACTTTAAAGGTGATAAGGTATGTATATATCTTATCATTATAATGCTATACCACAATTCCAGGAACTTTTTGGCTGCCTGTGTATTGTGACAAATCTAACAAGTAAATATTAATTTCACAAATGATGATTTTCATAGTTAATATGATAAGTCAGATATAAATATTGAATTTGAGCATTATTTGACCTATAAACTGTTAATACAAGCAATATTTTCTACATTTTATTCCGATCCCAAGAATAAAATAAAATGAATGATAGAAAAACTTTTGAAAATTAAGTAATGTACTGTATTGTGTAAATTGGATGTATTACATTTTTTGAAGAATTTCCTTATAAAAAAAGCAATGCAATTTGAAATGGTATTTTCTGGAAACTGCAATATTTAATGATTTAGATGTAGGATAAAACATCAATTTCTTATAGTAACTAAACTTTGATACAAATGAGGCTGGTTGGGATGAAAAAATTTATCTTGAACATAGAGATAGATTGATAGAGTAAAGGGTAATTCACTTTTTTAATATAAATATAAAATTTAACTAATTTCTTATTTATGGATATTAATTAATGAACTATAATGAATATAGTATGGGATAAACAGTATCTAGAATTTTTTTTATTGATTTAATTCCATTAATTACATATATTTCAAAAAAATACAAACAACTTTTAAATACTTTAAAGTTTTTTTTTTCTAAAATATAAATTTTCGTCTATAATAACGTATCTTCTATTACCAGGACTTATTATACTGGTACTAAAGAAATATTACAAAGTTTTACAGAAAAACATTTATTTTACTTAATATACCTAAGTATATTAAGTAAAATAAAAAATGTTTTTCTGTACCAGTATAATAAGTCCTGGTAATAGAAGATACGTTATTATAGACGAAAATTTATATTTTAGAAAAAAAAAAGGACATTGAGGCATTCTAATTAAATACTTTGAAGTTTATTTGTAAATTCTATAAAGTAATAACCCATTAACCTCGCATTTTGTGACTGACGATAAATTTGTGTTTGGGACCAATCGTACAGAGATTACATTAGAATACGTCTTAATTATATTTCTTAATTAAAATAAATACTGTAATAAAATTTGCTGAACTGTGCTTTCGTAGAAATGAATATCTTTATTTATTGGAAGAATTTCGTATTTTTAACACATTTCTGGCCAAATCTTTAGTTAATTGTTTTATTGTAATTCTACCTTACAATAGAATTTTGTATTTTAACAGCTTACTAAAACGGAAGGAAACGTCTTCGTAACGGATTCGATTGTGGCTACTCTCATGTGTGCTACTAGGTCCGCTTATTCCTGGGATATCGTAGTTCAGGTAAATATTGTGTAGTTCGACGAATGCACCTGTATTTACAAATACTTGTTAACAATGCGTACATTTTTCTTTCAGCACGTCGGAAATAAATTGTTCTTCGACAAGAGAGACGAATCCGAATTTGGTAAACTTGTAAATTGAAACGTTGCGTAAGCCGCGAATAAATTTTAAAAACGGTTTTGTAAACCTGTTTTTCCCCCTTTTTTTTAAAGACTTATTAACCGTGAACGAAACTGCTGCAGAACCTCCTCACGAAGAAGGAAATAACATTAATTCACCCAGAAGCTTAGCTTTAGAAGCTACTTTCATCAATCACAACTTTTCCCAGCAAGTTCTGAAAATGGTAAGGAAAAGAAATTATTGCGGTTTATTTTCTTAATTTAAAAAATGATCGCTAATACAACCAATTTTTCGAAAGGGAGAAGAAAAGAACGAATTTGAAAATCCGAATCCTTTCATCCAAGAAGACGAGGAAGGGGAAGTGGCGTCTGTAGCTTACAGATACAGAAAGTACGATCTGGGAGATGGCGTCGAATTAATTGTTCGTTGCGAACACGATGCCGTCATGCACGGACCCAATGGCGAATTACAATTCATAAATATTAAAGCTCTTAATGAATGGGATCCCAGAGTACGTTCGTAATCTTGTATTGCGTTATATTCTCCATTCTGGAGAATATAGTGCAAATTATAGTAGAACAGTAGAATGAGTGGGTAAACCGATTTTTTTTTTTAAATCAGTGTTCGGGAGGTATCGATTGGCGGCAGAAATTAGACACGCAGCGAGGTGCCGTTTTGGCCAACGAACTGAAGAACAATTCTTGCAAACTGGCAAAGTGGACAGTTCAGGCTCTTCTGGCCGGTTCTGATCAGATCAAATTCGGGTAATTAAGCTCTATTCTCGAGAATTTGTTGTTAAGTTACGATGTTTAACGAATTGTCACGATTTTTCAAGTTACGTTTCGCGAGTTCACATACGAGATTCGTCCAAGCACGCCATTCTCGGCACTCAGCAATTCAAACCGAAGGAATTTGCCGATCAAATCAATCTCAACATGGATAACGCCTGGGGTGTCCTACGTTGCATCATTGATACCTGCATGAAATTGAAACAGGGAAAATACCTGATATTAAAGGATCCCAATAAGGTTAGTTCGTAATCATTGGCTCGGGTGACGTGACGTAAAATATCCGCACATTCAACTCTGTTTTTTTACAGCCTGTTATTAGATTATACAATATACCGGAAAATACTTTCGAAACCGACGAAGAAGCCGACTCCGAAGAGGAAGAAGTCGGTAAGAAACTTGCATAATTAATTCTCTTAGGGCCGTACGTGATTTGACGCGTTCCCAAAATTTAATCACACCTCACCGTTTATCAGGGGAATGCAATAATAAATGGGATCTATTTTATAAATTTGTTTTTCTTAATTATGCGTTCCGGAGTATTAAGAGGTACTTCCAGAATCAAAACTATGTACAAAAATAACGAAATTCTTTAGATAATGTTGTATTCCCAACACTAGAATGTGTGTAGAGCGGTGATTCCCAAAGTGGGCGGTGAGTAAATCTGGGAGGCGAAATGAAGTAAGTTGGTGGCAGGGTACTGAACCGTAACAGTAGGCAGGATTGGGGTCACTGACAACCTTTCCCTTTCTTTTGTTAAAACGGGTAAGAAGAAACACTGCGTTTAATGGTTTCTAGACGTAGAGAACAACTTAGAGCCTGTACACACTAGGCGTTTTTCAACGCGCGTTTTAAAGAACCAAGAGTTCTATGTAGGCGTACACACTCAAACGCGCGCTTTTGGCCAAGCGCGCGTTTATAGATTTTTGTTAAAACGCGCGTTTTGCGGGCGTCAGCCGAGCGCTTTGAGATATATGTGCTGAAATGGAGACCGATCATTTCGATACTTATCTATTTATTGATGAAATCTAAGAGACCAACCTTCGTCAAAGGATTTTATAGATATTTTAAAAGAATTAAAAAACTTGAATTTATTTTGTCTTAGTTTTGAATACAACGTCGCAAACATTCCATGCGTCAGTCTATCTCGTAATATTGGTGCACCCAAAATTCTCTTTGCCTCTGCCGTCGTCTTTTATAGCGACGATAGAGGAGCCACACACAAGCAATCACTTCCACATCCATTTCTAAACCGAGCCAGTGCGCACGCTCCGCTAAACGCCTAGTGTGTACACAGCCTTACGGTAAAGACTCAAGGTGTGATGTTCATAGAAAAGTTTTTTTAAAAATATTTCCAATCCTTTCTCACACAAGGGAAAACGTGTTAGGAGACGTTGGGATACGGTTGCGGGCGTTGGATATAAGGGGTTTATTGAATCAAGAGGGCGGTGGCTCGAAAAAGTTTGGGAATCACTGGTGTAGAACATAACCAAAGGGCGGGGCCGGATTTACACGTAAGCTGCAACTTAGGTCCTCACGTTTTTTACATGTATCAATAGCGAGGTTGCGGCCGACGTTTTCAACGCGAAAACGTGTACGTCGGACGTTCAGCGCCACCATCTTGTAAGCCTAGAAGTTTGACAAAGGTGTTTGGAACGTCAGTGGAAGCTAGACGTTCCAAACACCTTTGTCAAACTTCTAGGCTTACAAGATGGTGGCGCTGAACGTCCGACGTACACGTTTTCGCGTTGAAAACGTCGGCCGCAACCTCGCTATTGTATCTCGAATGATCTTTTATATGTTGTAGCTTAGTGCCGCTTTAAGTTTTAAGTTGGGCATTACGGAAGAGCGTAACGTTACTAAAATGGGATAAATAGGTTTATCAGAAAAACCAGAGATAATTTCTTAGACGTAATCTATGAATTTAATAATTTAATTCATTAAAAGTAATCTGGTAATTAATTTTTCCTGTTGAAATTTCAGAAGAGAAGAAGACGACTCTCGATTTCACCGACGATAAATAGGGAGAAAATTGTTTTCGTTATTTCGAAACCTAAAAAAAATGCATTGTAAAATTTAAAAATATACGGTGACAGTGATGATTTCAATAAAAAAAAAATAGACGATAATCACGCTTGTTTTTTGAGACAACCCGTTAACGGTCGGAAATAATTTCGAATTTTTCTCGTTGGTCGTCACTTCACTACGATCTTCGGAAAATAAATTCCGAAATCGACAAATTAATTCGATTTTAAAGAATAGACGCGTTTTAATTATCGTACGAAACACCGCGCAAAAGTTTTGAATCATTCCAACTTGCGGCAACGTTAAGAACAAAAGTTACTCAACAATGACGACACGCTAATAAGCGGCGCAATAAGTACCAGAGCGTAATATTTTACAGCGGAGTCGGAGAAAAATCGCAAAGTTCGACGGATTGCGGATTTAGAAGACGAGCGGGAAAGACCAAGTACGTGTAATTTTCCCGGGGTAAACGAGGCGTTTATTTTAAATCGGCGGAAGGGTCGAAATTCCGACAGAGGGCGACTTTCGGAAAGGGCGGGAAGTCGGGAGGGGCGTCGAGAAAGTTGGCAATGGGCCACCTCGGCTGGTGGCTGGACCGGGATCAGAAGAACCCATCAGAGACGAAGAGACGGTCGCTCGACGATGACGCTCGAGTTCGACACGAAGAAGGCTCTGTAACGACATTCTCTTCTTGTTTCACATTCGACTTATTTTCCGTTGTAACGACTAAATCGGTGAGTGACGTCGAGTTTCCTTCCATTTAACGCTTAATGTTTACCTTCTACCTTCCCCCACCCTACGGTAAAATCGCGACGTAAGTTTTCCGACGTTGGCAATCACGCGATCTTCCCGCGTAAATTTATAAATAAATAAAATCGCCACTCTTTATATAATAAATATAACAAAATAAGATGGCAGCTTCGGACCACGTGACGTCGACGATTCTCCGAGTCACGTGGTTCGATTAGCGGCCAACGGAGACGACCCGGCCGTTTATTTGACTCGGAAAAATGTGGAATTAGGACGGCGTAACCTTTTTAATTTACTCGTTAAATCGGTAATCACTCCATAAATACCGATGCGCTAAATGCGTAAATTCGTAATAAAAGAGGAGAAAATCCGCCATTTTTTAGTCGGAGTATCGGAGGGAGAGAGAGGAAGGCGTCGGACCAACCTACTAAAATTAGACGGGTGACGACATACGCTTTTGCAGAGTCAGCGCAACTTCTGTTGGTAAACTTCGAAAGAAACGTCTCCTATTTTAACGCTTCGTCTGGCCCATCGACAAAAAATAATTAAAAAAAAAAGCATTTTAGTCTCTGGACACGGATCATTCGACTCAAAATAAAATAAAATGGTAGACGGGAAGAAAGGGGGACTCGAGATATTTTTCGGCCACGCGTGCGATTAAACTAGTTAATTCGCAGGGAATTGAAGGCGTCTTTTCCGACTCTTCGTATTTACGTAACGAGAAATGAGTCACCAAATTTATTTTCGTCCCACTTCGTCCTACCCGATATCCGCCGTTTCTAGTTACGCGCCGACGCGAAAATTACCAACCTCCGATGTTTTTGTTTGGTAAAACGAAAAGAATGCGGGGAATTCGTTGTGTCGGAATGTCGGAAAGCCTTCCCGTTTTTATTTCCGGTTTCGGCCGCCATTTTTGATTTATTTATTTTTATATGCGCGTCCGAGGCGATTTGAACCGAGATCGTCGACCTTGCCATTGTTTTCTCGTTCCTTTTTTATTTTTTTCGACCGCGCCGTACCGTCTTCCGGGTATTTTATCTCTTCCTCTATTTGTCTGCCGCCCGTTTAATAATACGTCAGCGATGGGACGACAAATTTTGCCTTTCGATATTAAAAAATCGAAGGCCACGTAATTAGTTGGAATGCGTTATTCGGATGTTCTTTTTCGTTTCGTTTTATTCGTAGAGAAAGAAAGAATCTTGGTACACGGCCTTCGTACACGACGCCGACGTTCGATTTTATTTGGTGGTTCCTCGTCCGTCTAGAAATGAATCAAGAAGCCAGATCTCCCGGTCTGAACATGGAACACGGATTCGTCAAAAAAATCGAACACAATCAGCACCTCCGACAGCAACAGGTAAATTCCCCCGTTACGTTCTCCGTTTCCGTATCCGTCCGGGTGATTTTGGATTCGCCCGGGGCGAGACTCTCGTCGTACCGGTTACGTTTCCTTAATCTCCTCCTCCGGGTACGAGCGTAACGATTGCCCGGCGTGTTATTGATCCTGTCCGATTATCCGTGCAGTTCAAAGACGATTCGGTGAAGAGACAAGAAGCCGCCAAGCTAGTCAGACGCGTCGGTTTCCAAAATAAAACTCCGAAACCCAGCATGGAACTGTACCGACCTCCAAGTACGTACCTTTTCTATTTCCTCTCTAAGTTCTATTAATCTCTGGACGTTCCCGTTACGTCGACGTCGAACCTGTTATATATATTACTATCGTATTCAATCGCGATTTCGTTGCCCGAAATTTATTATTCTACTTTCTTGTGTTACGTAAACGAAGTTAGTCTTTGACGCTAGTTACTGTAATTGACACGTCGTCGACGAATCTGGAACGACGTTCCGATTAGTCGTTATCGGGGAACCTGTTTATGGATCGAAGCTTCTTTCCAATCTCCTTATTTGTTATGACGAATTATCTAAACTATAAATACTTCGAAAGCAAATTTTAAGTTTGTCTCGAATTAAAGTCCAAAATCCTCCGAAAAGTAAATAAAATGCAGTCTAACGGTTTCTGCTTCTGACGGTCGCGTTACGCCGCACCTAAAACCAAAAAACGTTACGGTTAGATGCCTAGGGCTCCGATTCCGACCGGTGGAGGCGGTCGGAGCTGTAGATTTCCCCGAACGGACCCGAAATGTCGGGCGACCGGAGAAAGCGACGGCGGCGGTCTGTTTTCGTGGCGGCGGTTGAAATTTTTCGCGTTCGATTGTGCCCGTTGCCCGGTCGTTCTTTGGTTCCGCCGGCCGTACCGCCGCGTCTTCTCGGAGTGCCCCGGGTTCCGGGTTTGAGTTATCCCCGTGGCGGTGCGGATCCTTTTCCGGACGAGTCCGTGCCGCGGTTACTCGCTGTTTAGGTACGCACGGACCGGCACGCCCGAGACCGGACCGGGACGTCCGGCCTTAGGCCTGCCGGTCCGTGTGTTTGGCCGTTCTCGTTTACGGAGTATACCGGGAGATGGGCCGTGGTCTGTCGGCGTCCCGATCTCGAGACCCGTCGAGTCGTGACTCGCAAATGTTTTGTTTTTTGAAATCGGCCTCTAAAAAAATTGTTTAGTTGCCATTACCCTAGAGCAGTGGTTCTCTCTGTTGTGGTTTGCTGATGTGCCATTAAATTTCAAAAACTAATTTTAAAATGCTAATTATTTTTTACTTTTTTAATATTATTTGTATTGCTTGTTTTTGTGTATATAAAAAAAAATCTTTAGCATCACTTTTCATAAGAGCGTCTTCAATGTGATACTGGTCTGTTGGTTTACTACCAAAAATCGAGTGTTGCTACTAGCTCAAAATTGTTGACTACTGCTTTAGAATATTGTCTAGTATATTATTACTAAAAGAATACAGTGATGGTTATGTGCTGTAGTAATCCTTATACGGTATTGTCTAAGGTGTTGATATTTATCCAGTCTTCAAAGTTATTTCTTCAGTTTGAAAGTAACCTCTTAATAGTGTCCTGCAATCAACAGTTCTGGTGTATATTCAACTCTCCACTCTGTCAAATTGGGTTAATGCATACCATACATTATTAGTCGAAAAATGTTTTTTGTGCTTTTGACGAAAATAAGTTTTGTCCCACTATTTTAAATAGGTCATTTAAAATTTGCAAAATTTAATGTGCAAATTGACTGGAGGAATGGATTTATTGTGTTTAAAATTAATATTTGGAATAATTTCTCTAACTTTTGTTAAATCATTATTTATGAAAAATGATTTTTGGCTTTAATTTTGGACAGTGATAGTATTTATTAAACATTGCAAACAGTTTGAGATAGTGTTGATATTAGTAAAAATATGATTTTTTTTTTAACATTAAAATTTATACAAAATGAATTCTTTATTATAAAAAATAAACAATCAAAATAATTTTTAAAACTTTTTGTTACTGACAAATAAAAAGTAGAACAGAATGTTGAAATATATTTAATACTTATATATAAAAAGTAAAACAAAAACCAGTGAATTATTATTTGAATCACAACTTCTATGTTATAGGCATTTGGTGGCCAAACTGCAGCTCTTCCAGACTCTTATTGTGACTTTTATATAATTATATTGATACATATAATGTTGCGTATGTGTGTAGCGTGTCTCAAGTTTATAAAAATAAGTTTTATAACTATACAGGAGCCATAATTATGGGTATAGATGAGCCATATAGCCTGTGAGCTGCAGTTTGGCCACAATGGTTCTAGGCAACGAATTCAAATTTCTGCTGTTTATATATCAATTTGTCTGTGATCTATTGCTTAAAAATCTTACATATTTCTGAGAATTTGTTAAAGCGAGATGTTTAAACTTTTCCAATATCTTATCTTGATTCTACTTTACATTTTGTATCCTTGCATAAAAATGAGCTAGTTTTATTGCAAATATATGTTTGATTTCAACTTAGTCTATTGAAGCTGATATCAAAAGTACCTACAGAAATACTTAAATAGCAGAGACTTTGATTAATTCTGTTAGATTTTAGAAATTTTACTTTGTGTTTGTTTATATTTTTAATTTTAGCAAATGTGGACAATTTATGATTTTATTATATTTCAGTTTTAAATTTTATACATTCTCTATATACAGAGTCTTCCAAAAAGAATGCTACCATTTTAAATTATTGTAATTGTGTTAATTATTGTCTGAGAACATTGCAATATACATTGAAAAACTATCCAAGTTTCAAATTTCTCCATTACAGTTTCTCAATGTGTGCACCTCTTGTCACATCTAACCAATACTCAAATTCTTCCCATGCTCTCTATAGCAAATCTGTTGTCACTCCTCTCACAGCAGTCGCAATTCTATAGCTCTTGCAGATACTCGTGTTGCACAATGATAATCGATTCCAGCTTTGCAAACTACAGAACCTGCAGAAATACTTAATTGCAGAGACTACCTCTGTTGTAAGTTGCCATTTTTGTTTGAGATGGTAGACAATAGATGTTTGAATGCAGATGGAAGAAATGCCCATGACAGTTACTCTAGCAATTGGTATAAATTGCATACTTCATAGATAATAATTAGCATAATTACAGTAATTTAAAATAGTAGCCTTTATTTTAGAAGATCCTGTGTGTATATATACAAGGTCTTCCAGAAAGTTTGCAAACTTTACAAATAGAAGTTGTATTTATCAAGAAGTTAGTCAGTTTTGTTGTCTTTGAAGTGCAGTAGAGCATCAATTATCCGACTCAATTGGGGACTCAGGTTGGTCGGATAACCGAAAAGAATGAAAAAAATACATTATTAGTATAGTATATTAGTATATTGCTATTAACCAACTTTACGTTGAATTTTCATCGATGTTAAGCCTAACAAATTCTTTTAAAAAAAAAATAATCTATCATTAAAATGTTGTATCGTTAAAAATTATTTTTAAATTATTTTATTGCTCACAAAACAAACAACCACTCGTAATTAGAAAATTAAGTCAAGTTTAAATGTTGGCCTCCCTTCAATGGTCGAGCCAGTATTGCCAGCTAAAACACGCAAAAATTTAACAAAAATAATATTAAAGTAGCCAAGATATAGCCAAATATTGTAGTGCCACATCACTAGCAGACATTTGAAATTTGCGGACTAGAACAGTCGGGTAACCGATGTGACGGTTAATCGGGGGTCGGATAATCGATGCTCTACTGTAGTCCCCTCCTGAGTCTATGTACCAAATCCAGCATTTTTGCCATAAAAGAATGCTTCCTGAAATGCTTCTTTTGGGATGATACACATGCTGCTAGTAAATTTTCCTTAAATGCATCAATGGATTCAAAAGTGGATTTTGAGAGTGGATTTCAATTTGGGAAAGAAAACTAAGTACGCTAGGGCTTAGTCCAGTGAATTGATGACTCTGAGTGCCAAAGTCTCTCTGTTTGGGCAGAGCATCCATAAATCTCCCAGGCCTTTTTTAGGCAATGGAGATTTTGGTTTTTCCTCTGTCCTCAAATGGATATTAAAATTTAAAGGTTGAGAAAAAAGTAGCATAAAGTTCTTGGCCAAAAATTCTGTTATCAGCACTGATGTGTAGGCAGGTGCATTTCATGATGCTGTTCTCTCCAAACAGTTAGTCTTTTCTTCCTTGCTGCTTCACGAAGATGTTTCATTACCTCCAGACAGTATTTATGGTGAATGACACTTTCAGAATAGAACAAAACAGTTAGCAAGACCTTCACATTTGACTGAACTTATCACACGGTGAAAATTTTCCCACTCACTCTGATGACTGAAGTTTTGTTTCCACATCATACCCATTGATTCATGTCTCATCCCAGTGATGATGATTTTCATGAAATTTTCATTGGACTTCTTGTCTCAGAAGCTGTTCACTCACACTCACTCACTCAAAGAAAATTGCAAAACACAATCAACTCATGTTTACACAAAGGGACATAACACAACAACAAATGAAGATAGAACAAACTGCTTTTGGTAGAAAGTATATAAAACTTGCTGCTAGAAAGTTGTGTAACCTGCATTCAGATTCAATTATTGGTTAGTGCATAATTTAAAAAGTTTGAAAGCTTTCTGGACAGACCTCATATATTGCAACATTCTGTTTTGCTCTGTTCTACTTTATAAATTTGAATTTGGTTGTCAAAAAGATTTCTTTTTAATAAAATAATTTATTACTCTTTTGAGGATATTTCTTTGATAACAAGAAAAATTCAATAATTTTTTTTTCAAATTATTTTGCCCTAATTAAAGGGCAAATTCATAAAATATGTCAAAAATGATAATGTACAAATGCCTATGGATATCAAATGATTTCTTTGGTGATTATTTATTCACTTTTTTGATTTGTTTTTGGTCAAATTTGTTGATCAAAAAATCATCTGCAATAAGTTCGATAGTTTTGAGAAACAACTGTTATGGTGCCCCTGTTTCTAGGCTTGCAGTGGGCAATTCACAAAATTTCATTTTTCATAGGTGTCCGGATGTCTGAAGATTTTAATACATTTAATCTCAAACAGTATTCCATAGCGGGAAATAATGGCAATAATCTTGTCAGTGACTGTCATGCCGTTGGTATGGTTTCAGCCAGTACAGAAATGACGCACAAAAGCGGTGGAAACCACAGGGTTCACTTTCAGACGTCTCACAGTCCCAAGTCTGTGGATCTGAAAATGATGTTGCAGAGATCGAAGAGTTTTGGAGGAACAGACCTGATGGAAGTAGCTGCCGTGGGATTTGAACGAGATAGTTTTCCATTAGAATATCATGGAATTATAAAGAGAGCACTACACGGTAGGTCATGTTTTACAATGGGGAATATGGAGTTCACAAAGAACTTAATTGAGTAAAAATTTTTTCAGATCCAAATTCTCTGCCATCGCGACAACTGATGGAAGTCGTGAGAGTAATATGCAGCAAGGCAGTGGAGAGTCTGCAGAATGCCCAACCGGCAGCTCAGATGTGCTTTACTATTATTGAGGTATGTGTACCATGTAAATTAAAATAATAAATGTAATGACTAATCAAATTTGCAATTCAATAATTCCTTTTCAATATATTAATAGTTTTCATAAAGGAGTATTGAAGGTAAATACTTTTAACATTAGTTAGTTCATTATTTTTGTAGATTTCATATTTATTAGAAAGAACAAAAATATTTTTAAAAATGTATTCATAAAGTTTCAGTTTTTGTTTTTAATGAAAAATGTTTGATTTAAATTTATTATTATTTTTATGTTTTCATTATGGAAATGTTTAGTATACTAATAATTATATAAGCAAAGTGAATTCCAAAAAATAGAAACTACACGGTCATTCTTTTGCCAGAGTGCTTTATTTTTCTACACTGCTACTCTTTACAAAATGCATTTTGGTCTCTCTAAGCCTCTCACCCCTTTTATACAATCATTTTACCCTTTCTCACAATAATTTGTTCATTTGGGTACGAATCAATTTGTAGATGTCAGAACTGCAAAGTGTAATTACTAAACCTAATTACTATGGAAGAAAATTCACTTTTAGTACGGTGCTTAAACTTTTTCCATTAACAATCGACAATTTTACTTGACCTCCTGTATATAGGTATATGAAATAGTATACAAATAAAATCATAAAATAATTCTTTGGTATGTGTATTTTACCATTTATTGCCATTTATTAAAGACAAAAACAAATTGTTATACTAATTAGATGGATGTGTTTGTTTTATTTTTATATAAAGAATCAAATCTTGATTGAATATTTGATATTTCAAGATGTTCAATGTTTTTCAAAGTTGACTGACATTTTGATATTATAATCATCAATGCTGTTAATGCCACTTTGCACAAATATGCGATAAAATTTTAGTTCAAATTTCTTGCAGCTTCCTACATTCGATTACACAATCCCAAATGGTATCGTGATGTATGTACAGTTTAAGAAGTCTTCCTATAGTACATCAGTTACCAGTGTAGTTCAAGAAAGGAATTAGAAATATTATTTCAGTTTTGTTGCTAATGATTTTAAAATATTTTTGGAATTTTCAAGCATTTAAGAAAATTTAACAATTTTTATAATTGTATGGATTCAAACTCTAAAAATTCTAATATGATAGTTATTTCTTTTTGTGAACTTTTTTATTTAATTCTGTAATCAATATTGATTGAATTGTAATTATTCTAGATACATGTATTGTAAATTAATTAAATTTAATTATTGATAGTTAGAATAAGTGTTAATACTTTGTATAAATATGTTACTTGCATTATCATAACTACTATTATATAATCTGTTTAATTAGTATTTTGTAGTACCACATAGTATAAATATAGTCTGTTGGAAAAAATTAATGCTCTTTAAAGATGACACTCAACAGTAATCAAATTCTGTATATGGAATGGTAGTGAAAAATAAATTTTATTATTATCACAGTACAAGAATACATTATTAAAAACACTTTCATGACAAATGTTAAAAATCAAAAATGATAAATGCAGTTTGGCAATTGATGCAAACTGACCAGTGTCAGAGACTGCTTTACAATTTAATAATAGGCAACATTTATATTCAAGTCAAAGTTCAAAACAAATACTGGATAATTGCTTAATTTAACTTAATTAAATTTAATTTGTTATTTCAATTTCACATTTTAATGCTGAATTGAATGGACATTTAATTTTAAAAGTATGAATCAAGTGAATCAGCTAATAACCTGACTCACTTGTGTGTCTCTTGATGTCTCCTCGACAACCAAGCACTTTTGAGGCTAGAGTTGAAAGAGCTTGAGAAAAATTATTATTATACTTCAATAATGCAGATTTTTTATTTTTTATATTTTTAATAGAACTTGTGAGTAAGTAATTCCTCATTATTTCTTTTATTCTTTTTTATAATTCAAAGATGACTATATTTCTATACATAGTGATTGTTCAATATACAAGTATTTTGATTTTATTCAAAAATAAAATAACGTAGCTGTACATGATCATTGTTAGATGACAATAAGAAACTGAGAGGTTCTATAATTTCCATCTATAGTCAAATTTATTTGATTTGTTTAGAGTCTGTCAGACATGCAGGAGATTGTTCTAATAACAATTTTATGAAAATATTAATATATCAGAATGGCAGACTATAAATTCCATAAACCAAGTAACTATTGCCAGACTACATTTGGATAATTAATGATTAAACAAAATGATTAGGCTGTCGTTTTATCTTAAATTTCATAATTAGAAATAAATTTAGATTAAAGTAAATAATTTAAAAGTTTCTGGAAGAAAAAAGCAGCCTGTTGTGCAGCCAGACCTTGTATCTTCTGCACACCATACTGATGTGTTACCATACAGTTATTCTACTTAAATCTCCGTCAAATTTTTAACTATACGGGTTAAGTTTTTTGCACAAGAACAGTCCATGTTATTTGCAATCGACTAAAAATTATGCCACAATTGAATAGTTAGTCATAGCCTACCTGATGTAACAATTTATCTGCAATTGTACAGAATTTGTGCCCTACTTTCGAATGGGAGATCACGTAATAAATCTGAAAACTAGAATTAATGAATGAGTGATGAAAATCACAGATGTCCAAGTTCTACTTTTAAATTGGATCTTTATGATGAATCCAAAAACTAGAATCATTGAATGACTGGTAAGAAATACTACTCCAATGTAGCAAGTTTGTTAATTATACAGGTTAATTATCAAATGCTCTATTGAATTATTAGGGTTATTTGAATATGAGTGTACTGTACATAGCTAAAATCTGTTTGCTTTATGATTTGAAGTTTGAAGTTAGGCTTGTCTTTGACTTGAAACTAATTCGAATTGTAATGCTGTAAGGTAACTTCAGACACAAACTTCTGAAGAAGATATTGATTAAAATTAATTCTCAAATTTTTTTGGAATAAAATCATAAGTTGATATTGTGCTAAATGTGATTCCTGTTTTAGATATTCAAATAAATACTTAAAACAGTCAAAAATAACAAAATTAATTCTATAATAAATACAAGGAATAGAGATGATGATAGCCTAAAAATATGGAGTCTATCATATTATCTTCATTTTTTTGTCATATAATCACATAATGCTGGACAGATTTTCATATCAATTTTTACCAAGCAGATAACTGTTGGAATGACAATTAATATACCTAATAAAAAGCTTAGGGGTTAAGGAAGACAGTTTAATTATTTTGAATTATACTAAGATATAAAATTTAAATAACAATAAAAGTTTAAAAGGGGTAATTTTGTTAAAATTTTCAAAAAAGAATGTTTAACCCGGCGTGAATGAGGTGAGAAATTGTTACACCAGCTATGAGGTGGGTAGGAGATACCCAAAACTTTGATGCCAAATTTTTTATACTATAATTGTGTATAAAGTATTTTTTTACTTGGGATAATAAGAATAGTATCTATTCAACAAGATGAATAAATACTATAAATAAAATATTATGTTTAAGATTGAAAAGCATTTTTTTTTAATTGAAATAACAAAGTGTCTATATTTTCTTTGAAAAAGTACAAGTTTTGGTAGTTTAACATTTTTTCGTATAAAATTCTAACAAAATTACAACTTCTTTGGTTAATCAACATAACTATAGTATCTTTCAATTATAAAAATAGAAAAAAAAAAACTAAAAGGTCTTATGAGATCAATTTGCACAGCACCAACATTACACCTACAAATCAGCACAATCTCCACGCATAAAAATCGCATGCTTCATGCATTTTGGCTTCTCACACTTCGAACAGCAATGTTTTGTTTTCTTATCTGTTTTTTAGTACACTCACCACACCTGACATATTTATTAGCCATTTTTATGGAAACACATAATGAAGGTTCTCTCAGTAATCACTTTTCGAGTTTCCCTTGGAAGATGTATTTTTTTTTGTCCAATGCGAAGACTATCATTTGAGAAATCTAGAAATAAATCTAAAAATACTATAAATAACTATAACTCGTAAACTTACTGTCAACTCAAAAATGTAACACCGTCGGGTGTGAAACCCCAGCCACCTTTGCTCATGTGTATCTCCCGATGACACTGGCGGAACACTAAACTCAACACTGCGCCTCGCCCCCCCCACTCCTTTACCTCCAGCTACTGTGACAATGGGATTTGCATGGCAACAATAACATTAAATAATCTGCGTTTAAAATCTTCTCGGGTATGACATACCCGACCTCACTCACGCCAGGTTAAGTTTAAAAATATATAGATGGTGCCTTGTGTGTGGTACCATCTCTATTATGAGATTTTGTAAAAATAATTTTTATATTATTAATTATTATAAAACCTTATATATAAACTTACCATTATCCCCCAAAAGGGTAGGAGTGCACTTTTTAAAAAAATTGCAATTGCCAGTACAAGTAAAATTTTCATTGAGTTTCTTCACTTAAAATATGACACATGACTCACTCTATTGTCACACTTCCTTGACCTTTAACCATAAAAATTTAATAGCATCAATGCCCCATAAACTAATGAGGAATAAAAATCTGATCAATTTCCCTATGTTATATTCTATAACAGCCAGGAAAGTAAAAATAACATAAGGAAATAGGCCTAGCATAAAATTTAAATTAAAAAAAACCTTAAAATCAAGTTAATTTCAATTCTTTAATCAATAACTATGGTTAGTGAACAAGTATGAAAAAGTAATTGATTTTGGAACAGCTATTCCTATAAATTATTCTTCTATTGCATTTTGGATTTCATAATTTCCTACCTGGGTAATGTAATGAACAAATTTCTAGTATAACTAAACACACTGAGTGGAATTTCAAAATACATAATTCTACAATGAAAATAAAAACAAAAATGCACAAAATGAATGTAATGGTGTAAGTGTTACTTTTAATTACTTAATTTTAATTACTTCAAATACCAAATGGGCAGTTGGATTCCCTTATTGGATATTTAAGACCAAATAATTACTAAGCAATTTGGCAGGCAGCTGCCAGGCCACCATCACTTGGACTAATTTTCAACTTACAGACCTACAGATTCCTACTGTCACTATTTGTTTTTCCTTAATCTCAAGAATGGAGTTAGTTGAAAATTCATACAAGTCCGGAAAGCTTTACAGACTGGCAACCCCAACAAACTTCTGGTCTAAACTGAAAGTCAGATGATTTTTTAAAATTAAAATATGATCAAAAATTGCAGTCTGGCATCGTGACGACATTACAATAAATAATCACACATTAATAGCTCAACGAAGGAATCTGACCGTTCATTTGTTATTTGAAATAGTTACTGGGTTAGTTGTATTTATTATATATAATTTTTTGTTTTTTCTGTGCTATAAGCCTACTGCACGCTATAAAAAGTCATTTTGTATGTAATAGGTTGCCAATTACTTATCTTAGTATATAAACACTAAAATTTCATAAACTTAGTAAATCCCATTCTTTTTTGACATTTGTTTGTAGACCATTTAAATTTCTTTTCAAATGATTATTGACTTAACAATCATTTTAGAAATAAAGTTCTATAATATTTTTATAAACTATCACTTTCCAATTCAAAATTTAAATGATATTTAACCAATAAAGTTTTCAATAAGTAGTGCATAAACTTTGTTTTGATGCATCTCTCAATACAAATAGATATTCCAATCATTAGAAAATGCTGTCTGATTATCTTAGTAAAGTATTCAGTTTTCCAAAGTTACAATTTCAGTTTGTCATTCAGCAATTTATTTTCTTTGAAATTTTGCTAGTAAAATTTGCATCTGATTAATGAATTTATATTGAATTTTGTAAAGTTATTTTCTTTTAAATCAATTTCCCAATTTTGAAATTTTAGTTAGATTTATTTAATCTGGAAATGATTAAAATAAAATTCAAAATTTGTTTCATTGGAGTGCACAGAATTTAAATTAACCACTGCTTCTTGAGTAGTTTCAGACTTGATAGAATGAAGCAAAGCAATCTACCAAGAGAGAACTTTCTATGGGAAACAAAGAATTAGTTCCTAGTTCTTATTTAGATGAAGAAAATTCGAAAAATACCAGCCATCCTGCCCCTTCTGTGAAAATTATATTAACTCACCTAGCAGGGACAGAAAAGTTGTTTTTCCAGTGTCAATGGTTTTGTGTTAATGTAAGTGAATAGCTACTAACTACTTATGTTATGAAGTTTGATTTGGGTTATTCTGTCAATGCGCTTTACTGCCTGAAAGTGCTCCAGAAGCGGTGGTTAATTTCAAAAGTTCAAGTGTAAAAAAATAGCTATAAAAATTCTTAACAATAAATTGCAAAATAGTTCAAGCAATTTAACCAAATTAGGTTGTCTTAAGAGGCATAATTTAATTAAGTAAAATTTTTATTTTGAATACAGTACAATTTGTTTTTCTTTATGCTTTTTTTTTTATTATTAGTAAGACCATTGAGTTTGGCCAGGCCCACAATGGGTAGCCAGGTGCGGGGGACATGTCCCGACATATCTGGACAGACTGCCCCCGAAAAATTCCCGGGGATTCTTTTTTTTATCTATCTGGATTCAATCTTGCATCCTCATAGCAGTAAGCTATCACGTTAACTGCTCAGCCATCCCGCTGTCATGATTATACACCAAAGGTTTGTACTAGTGATTAAACTGACAGTAGTCGTAATGATAAAAAAGGGTTACTTGACACACAACGCGTCTCCGGTTACCATTAATTTTCACTTATATCCCAGAGGTTGCGTTAAAAAACGAATGACATCGGGATTCTCCGAAGAAAAATTCATGTCAACACTACATGATTCCCTAAATTTAAATTTGCTTGGGTCCCTACGAAGCTATAACGCGCCACTGTTTTTTTTTTTAACTCCACCCTGTGGGCACTAAGAGGGCCTCTTTTTTGCAAGCCCATTATGGGTTTAGCCAGGCCCACAATGGGGCTGCCGGGTGGTGAGGGCTTCGGGGGGTGGTCCGTTCGTATATGTCGGGCCCGACATATACGAACGGACCACCCCTCGAAAAATTCCTGGGGATTTAAACGCGCCACTGGTTATAACACCTTAACAAGTACATGGGGGAGACAATTTTCGAATAAAAAAATTAGTTTTTTGTGGCCTCAGGTAGCGAAGTGCCACGAATGTCAACACTTTCAGAGAACAAGATTAATGTAAATCTTATTGTAAACGATTGCTTTCAATAAAATGCTTCATTAGAAATTCACTTATTTTATCGAATACAATTATTTACAAATAAATTCAGAAATTAATATTCGAGTGTATTGGCCATTCTTTCAGTTATTTTTCTGCTAACAATGGTTCTTAGAGGCAGTGGGAACGTGTCAAACAGTTCCTGTCAGCATTTACGAAGTATTTCGCTCCTCTGTTTTGTTTAGTTTTCTTGTCGTCCATTATTTTTTCGTTTTATGTAGGGAGATAAGAGGCGTCAAATGTATGCCTTGCTCGGGCGGCACGAACTCTAGCGCCACGGCTGGCGCTAGAGTTCGTGCCGCCCGAGCAAGGCATAAATACACATCATAAATACACAGCTATATTATTGCGAGATTCTATATCGAATTGAAATCATTCTTTCGTTTACGTCGGAAATAAGTCTTGCAGAGAACTGACAAATTCAATCGTGGTTTTACCTTTTACTATGTGTAAAAGGGGGCCTTCGAAGAAGGAGACGGAAGACAACTTTGTTTTTAAGAGCAATATATAACTTATCTAACTTCATAATTTTACACGCTCATTTGAATTATTTCTTTTCCCTTCTATTAACAAAAACTTTGATCCCTTTGTCCCCGAAATATATTCTGGTCCATATAATTCAAATAATTCGCGATCTTGATTCGTACGAATTCCTTCGTGTTGCGGGGAGGCCATCTTTACATTACATATAACAAAATAATACACACATAGTGTTTCCTTTTTTTCTGAATAGTCTAATACGTATTTCTTATTTTCATCATTACTCCACCTAGGCCGAGGCGGTTAAAGCTGCAGCTTACCCTGAGGGACCCGGGATCGAATCTGAGCGAGCAACACCACGAATGCTAAAATGATTCAAAATTGCCAGTGCCTATTGTCTATCTGCGCTAAAAATATTAAAAGATAACCCGGTAACTCTAGATTCTATACAAAGGTAACTCTAGATTCTATTCAGACAATGACAAACTCGATTACTTGGTGTTACTCGAAATTAAAATTTTAATCCAAATATTTGTTAATATTTTCACGTAAAACAACAACTATAATATCAGAGAACAATATTTAGAAAAAACTATGTTTATATTATAATTATTAAAAAAGAAAGGCCACGAATGTAGAAGGGCGGATTTACGGGGGGGTGCGTAGGGCTCAGCTGCATCTCTTATAGGGTTTTGCCGAGTAAAATCGGGTACCTCAGGTGTTAAAAAATTTTGTAAGGAATATTGTTTCTTTACAACCCCTTGTAAAGATTTCTAGATCCGTTATTGTATAGTTAAGAGGTAACTTGTCGGATCATACAGCTTGAAGAAATTTCAGTAAATTGTGTAACTTGCAAAATGAATTTTTAATTTCTTTGTAAAGGGAGAGACGTAATTCTCTCATCAGTCAATACATTTAGTTTTAGTGTAATGAGCCATTCTAGGAAATCAGTTCGAGTGAAATACACTTTTTTAATCATTTTCATCGGTGTTTAACGAATGTATTGCAGAAGGAGAAAGGCAACACATTCCTGGAGAGCCTCCTGAACTCTTGTCGAGAGTGGTATAACGAGAAAGACAAACTTCTAAGAAATTCGATTTCCGGAACGAACATTCTCGTTTCCGGCAACGGAGCGGGATCGAAACGATGGACCGCGTACGTTTCTTTTCTAATGGAACTATATCTACGCCTGAAAAGTCACCATCGCACGGTCACCCTGGCCAACAACGCCGAAAGTACCGGTTCCAACACGACGGCTCAGACCCCTGCCGCAGCCAATCAGACTCTGACTCTCTCCGTGCTCATCTTCGAATGCTGCCAGATCATTTTGAAACCGCCTTCCCTCAACAACGTGGCCGAGGTAAGTTAATTGTTCCTTCTAATTTCGCGCTTTATTCTCCGGAAGTTAAGACCTCCGACGGAAATTTTCAGATCGAATGCCTTCGCTCGTTGTTATCCACCATAGGACGACAACTGGAAAGCGATTCCCTGCAGCGCATGCAACAGATAATCGCTCTGATGAGAGATGCATTTATCGATCCGTCCATATCCACCCAAATCCGCAAGACGCTTCTGGAATTAGTGGAGCTCCACGCCAGCCAATGGCAGCTGGACCTGCCGCAGACTATGTATTACTTCCCCTACACTACCCTGGATCGAAACTAAACAGTGCCAATTCGCGAGTGTGAAACTAAAATGCACAATCGTCACTTGTCTTTCCGATTATTTCTCTCCTTCCGTTGGGCTAATTAGTCATTTTCTCTTCTAAATTCTCGCCATACCAAACACAGTGCAATACAAAGAAAATGGAGTCACCAGAGCAATATGGAGATAGTCTAGTCCGTGCATTGTAATATTTATCGATTTTATTATTTATTTTACGTTACGTCAGAGCGCATATCTCTGGCAGATGGTTTATAGTACAATTCGTCGACTCGAAGAAAGGTTACATACGTGTTTAAGTGTTATTTCTCAAAAGATAGACGATAATTCCATAATATAGATAAATTGTTTTTACTTATTTTGTTAATATTTTGTGCCATCAATTATTTGATGAGTTTTCCTTTTGTTTGTTAAAACAAATTGTAAAATATATTATTATCGAAGTCATCTTCAATTTTAGAATTGTTGAATTTGACAGTCGCTGGTGTTTTTATTCTATACGTGAAATTTTTACGCTATTTTTTTAACAAATTAATATCGTTCGAATGTCGACTGCACGATTCTCTCCCCCTTCGCCTTTACCGTTGCACCTACAGCAAAATCCAGTGACTCGAATGACGAAACGGAAGGTGATGGAAAAGTCTGGATGCCGCGCGGAGACTTTCCTAGCCAATTTGATACCCAATTAGAAGTGATTAAACGACGGTAGCTCGTCGTCGCCGATTGCTTGGTTTGTTGGATATTCCGGTCGTCGAGCGAAGGCCTAGCTTTGTACATAGCACTTTCCCTTAACGTTTTTATCGCCATTCGTTTCCTATTTGAAATTTTGCTCTGTGTAGCCTTGCCTAACTTATGGATATTACCGGGTGAAGAAAAAATGAGATTTTTGTGTATTTAAACGTTATAATACGGACGAAAAAAGGAATGTCGCCGTTCGTTGAATGTTTCCTATCGTTAACCGCAAGTTGTGATATTAACAAGTCGGTAATTCATCCACGCCAACCGAATTCATGTTCGTAAAGTCACGAAAGATTAAAAGACGATTGACCAAAACCGCTTGTCTCTCTTTTTTTATTACCAAGATATACACCAGGTATTGTTGCCAAAACACAACCGGTTTTCTAAAACTCGCTTACCTAACGGTTACTACAAAATACAAAATGAAAGAATACAAGCCTTAAATATATATAAATGACTATTAAAACGTAAGGCAACGAAGATAGAGGTGAAGCCTTTAAAAAGTTTCCAGTCCAAAGCCACGACTGACCAGCAGTCTTCCAATTCTCCCGCCTTTCCTGCCTGAAAATCCGACCTTTCGTAAAGGGGACTCGTGTCGAAGCGTATTGTTGGAAGACTGGAGAAAAGACAAATGAAAATCGGTTTTACGTATACTTACGATTTGGTCTGCCGGTTTGTTTCTTTAAATGCAATTCGAGTAACTGAGAATATACGTTTATAGATTTTTTTCTTCATAAAATTACTTTTTTCTCTTCTTTTTTAAAATATAGACTTGCGATTAGAGTGCAAATAGATGTGTGTACATGTATATAAAATAGAAGTGCGCGTAGGAACGACTTGCGGTATGTTAGTGTTTTTCTTCTCTACTCGACTCGTGTGGCGTTTCTCTTAAAGGTGAACTCAAGCTATAGAAAGGCACCAAGCGAATCTAAAGGGGATGTTCGGACCTCCGTCCGAGTAAATAGCGACTACACCAAATAGAAAAGAAAGAATTCCCCGGTTTGACGTCGTTTTTTGATATTTTTGTGTCAACAACAAGGACGACGCGTCGCCGGATTTTGATGGGCGAGACTCGTTTCGAAACAGCTGTATATTATTTATACACGTCAACACGATTAAATTATTAATTCCTACCGAGAGGACAACATTCAAATAACGATAACAACAACAAGAATAACGATGATAAACCGGGTTGGACGACAACGCCAACGACGAAAATCTCGTCGTCGTCACTAACGGCTAAATATCTATTTAAATGTTAAAATTAGAAACGAGGATCGAAAACAGTCCTGTCGACAGACATCCGCCTTTCGGCTTATAACCTTCGACCCTCCGATTTTCGTCGTCTCGGGTCGGCGTCTAAAAGTTTTTTTTGTTTTCCTTTCGGAAATGGCACTCTTAACTGCAACATCCGGTCGACGCCCTCTGACTTTCCTGACGCACGTATTCGGCCACGTTGAATCTAGCCTCATCCGGCTCTTTGGTTTGGTTGTACAACAACTCCCTGTTTAAGAAAAAAAAACATTAAGTCAGTTTCCCACCGACTCCTCTTATTCCACTTAAGAGCTTTCTCGCGCCACCTGTCTGATCCCGATACACGCCAGAATCTTGCTAATCCGGTCCTTTCTTGCAGAGCGCCGGATCGTCAAGTGCTTTTAGACCTAAAGACATTGAAATGACCTGTGACCTGTTATTCTTGGGTAATGTTTCTTTTCGGAACAGTACTGTTTTGTTGTGAAATTATGTTCAGTGTCATAAACGCGTCTATAATTGCTGTATCAATTTAATGTTATAAGTGTAGCTCATTGTTCTAATGGAACTCCACGTGCGGGGATGAATCGTCCTCTATTCACGTAATTAAGTAAATAGAACGACCAATTAGTATTCAAAAATTAGGTGTCTTCTGTTTACTAAGCATTTATGTAAATCTGTCAACCCCGCTGGTCTGAAGTATGTAACGTCACACTTTTTACTTTCCCCGCTTTATTATATATAACAAAGTGGGGGTTATATTTTGACCGATCGCCAAAGATTTTTACCTAAATTTTTGTTCAAGAAACCTTGAAATGCAAAAAAATTCAGATTTTTCCTGTATGTATGGATGTTTTTGGGGCGTGAATTTTGTTCACCCACTTTAAAGCTTAACTCCTGTGTTTTTTGTCGGAAATTAAAATAATAATTAAATTAAATATAATTAAAGTCTGTGTCTCCATTTAAATTAGGGTGGTTCGACCCTCCGAGTACGTTCGTAACAAACCTCCCTGCATAATCTCAGAAATTTCCGACAAAAAACACAGGAGTTAAGCTTTAAAGTGGGTGAACAAAATTCACGCCCCACAAACATCCATACATACAGGAAAAATTGAATTTTTTGCATTCCAAGAGAAACCACCAGACGAAAAAGACGTGTAGAGCGTGAATCTGCTAGCGTTATTCCTCTCTCTCTCCCCCGCGGCGGGAATTTCGAAAAATCCATTCTTACCCCCGTATTCACCAACACGAGTTAGAGTTCGGGTTAACTCTCGAGTTACTGGTAAATTGGTATTCACCAACTCCGAATCTCGAGTCAAACACAATAACCCTAACTCTAACTCTACTCTAGGTTTGACGCCTGCGCAAAGCGGTCTATTTCAGAGAAAAATGGCGACATTCGACGAAGACGAAGCCGAGATGCTAGAAAATCTGAAATATTTAGATTATATAGATCGTATGGAACGAAGAAGTCGGCGGATTATTTCTCCAAGAAAAAATGACCTCGAACAATTGGACGATTACGACTTTCTATGTCGATATCGTTTGCCAAAAGAGAGCGTAAGAAACCTATTAGAACGAATTGGTTTCCTCCTCCTGTTTTAAATAATTCGGCTTTTTTTTTGTGCCTGTTCTTTCACGGCTTTCTTTTTTAAATTCTTATAACAGTCCAATAACTGTTTGGTTTTTCTAAGGGTGACACCCGGGATACCATTGAATTCCTTTGTTAGTTCTTCCCATGTGCCTCTCTTCTGTTTGGAAGAAATCGCATTTGTTTTCTTGTTTTCAATGATCGATTTATATTTTTCGACTAATTCAAGTAGAATTTCCTTCTCAAAATTAGAAAAATTACGACGTGCACTGCTTTCCATTTCACTTTCCGCCATTTTCTACACGTGTTTCTATTCTATTCTATTCGTCTCCTCCTGGTTCATACACGTGTTTGCTTTCAACCAATCAAAACTCTGCTTACGAAAGAAGACTTGTTTAATCTCGAACGCAGGATTGTTTTAAAATATTAACTCTAGAGTAGCGAAACTCTAGAGTTAAATTTTTATCTGAATACGAAAGAAGAGTAACTCATAATCTGACTTCGAGTTACATCTAAACTCGAGTTCGTCAACTCTCTGTTTAACTCGTGTTGGTGAATACGGGGGTTAGTGTACTGTACATTCTCGTGACGTACCCTATGTACCAAATTTCAACTTTCGACTCCTAACCGTTTGGGCTCTGCACTTATAATCGAGATGGGTTGATAATGATAATAAGATGTTGCCTGAAAGTTAAGCAACTCGTTACTGGATTTACTTTCCCACTTTTGTTATATAACAAGAGAAAGTATTGGAATCGTGTCAAATTTGATCCTCCGAGTTTCTTGCAAATCTCCACGTTTCGAGACCCACTGAATCTAAAAAGTAAAAATTTCGTGGAGGGTGTGTGTTGGCATCTATTTCCTTTAATATCTCAGGATGAGATGAAGATTAAAAAACAAAATTTGGCATCGTAGTTCGTATAAAAGGGCCATTGATGCTATTAAATTTTGGTTATGAAAGGTCGAGGGGACGGGGAGACAGTGGTTACGTGTCACATCTCGCGTGGGTCGGACTTAACGATTTTAATTATTATTCGTATTTACAGTTTTTATAAAACTCGTCTCTACCCTCAAAAGTAAGTCTGCCATTTTATAATAATTAAAAATATATGAGATTTTGTTGTAAAAATTTTCTAACAGATGGCGCCACAAACAGTTTTATTTATTATGATTAATAATATAAAAGCTTTTTTAAATAAAATTGAAAAGCCGGGAAAATTACGCAACTCCAAATTTTAACTCAAAATCACCATCCTCCCGAGTAAGGGTTAACAATCTATTAGCGTTCTTCGACTTTGTGAATGCCAATTTCTTGCAAACTCCAGATTTAGTTTTTGCTTTAATCTGATTACAAAACATACAGCTGTGAAATGTTTAATTATTACATCAACGTTAACCATCAAATAAGTACTGTACATAGAATATGAAAGATCCAAAACTTCTGGCTAAGACAGTGAATTTCTGATTTTGTACTATAAAATGAGAAGTCAAAACTAGCATCCGTAATCATTTATTTTTTCGACGAAACATTTGAAACTAAAAGTTCTTGACCTGTATTGTTTGTCAAGGCGGGGAAGGCCTTTCTGGGGACCCGGTATCGAATCCAGGAGAGCAATTTTCAATTCTCCAGGAATCTCTGAAAGGTGGTCTGTTCCAGGTACATTGGGCCCATAGCTCACTATTCGGCCGCCCCCATTGTGGGTCTGATCAAATGCACGTTGGGTATGGAAAAGAGACTCTTCGCTTCCACTAATCTCTCCAATTTCTCTCTATTACTACAGTACTAGATGAAATATTATGCGAGTTTGGGACCAATCCAGAAATCTGGGGACAAAAGTGGCCCAGATTTCTGGACACAAGCTGAATATATACTTAAAGTAAACAATGAAAAATAAAGAACGAAATTGCATTTCATACATTATACTCCACGGTCATACTGAAACTTGGCACTGCGCGACGCGTACGCCACGGAAATCAAAAATTGCCCCGCATTTGAACTATGGTCTGCCAAATTCAAAAATATTTTGTCTGGTATTGTAACATTTAAGAAAATTGACAAGAAATTCCATCTTAATTTACAATTAAAACAAACGTTCACTTTCAAACAGTAAATTATTGTACTAGAAAACTAAGATATACTAAAACCCGCACGTCTTGACACAACTGTCCGTTCTTACAGGGACTGACAAAATGGATGCCGCCGTGCTTGTACAGACCAACAAAACATTGTATTGTAAGTTTTTTTATGAAGTTATTTACACCAACCGTCAAAGACACGAATCGTCCACCTTCCTTGCCGAGAAACTTTTGCCTATCGGTATCTATAATTCGTTCCTGGTCACACGCCACTAGTGTGATCGGTCGCTGGTCAAGCGCTGTTCCCCCTTAGTATTAGAAAAATTTCTCTTTTAGTTACGGGCAAGAAGCGTAAATCGGAAGTTGTGCTATACCAATTCTAAATTTTTCCCCGGGTTTTTTGCCAATAGATGGCGATATGTGTATATCAGCAAATCGAATGTAAATACAGATTAATTGATTTATAGAAATGCAATCGATAATTTGAGGTGGAATGTACGACATTACCTAAGAAGTATTTGAAGGTTTCGTAGCAATTGATCGAACGGTCTAGGAGTGTATAGCAAACAAACAAACATCCTCGTTTATATATGTAGATTTCAAAAATGAGAGCTATAATTACTGGATATAACGTATGCCAACAGGTAGAAGACGACAAAGAAAGAGATGTTTTCTTAGATTTTAGAGGAGAGACTAATGCTCATCCTTTTATATACGAACATACTCAAGAACGAGCTCAGTGCGGCCACGACTAAGAACGAAGTACTAAAGTGATAAAAAAGGCAATACCTTTCTGAAATCAAGAGAAATGCATGATTTTCTGTACGAAAGAGGAAGATTCTCAACGGTAGACTTCATCAAAGAAGTAAAATCTGCATTACGCCACTATCAATGCACACAGACATACATCGAAAAGTTTGGTCTGGCCTTCGATTATATCAAATTAAATAAAACGTTATATATTGTACATTTAATTGAATTATTTGGTTATTTTATACTATATTGTATTTATTTATTAATAATTTTTTTGTATTCGTAGCATTCATTTTTGAGATTTAACAATAATGATGCATTACTTTCTGTCAATTTGGAAAGGTTCTAGAACGTTACCAGTAACTTATATAATTAGATTTACTTTACTTGGATTTTTTCCTGAAGCAATCCCTGAAGGAACCGTTTCAGGAAAAATATCGAAATCATCGGCTAGTCAGCGCCCGAGTGGATAAAACCTGACATTTTCATGGAAAGAAAATAGTTGTTACAGACGAATGAAGATAATTTTTTATGTATAATTATCATGTCTTCTAAATAAATTTAGTACCGGTAATATTAAAAACACCGAAATTTATATATAATATACACACATTTAAATGCTTAAACACACACATTTAGATCTCTTCGAATAGATTTTCGATTACATTATTACGATTTAGTATTCGATGGCTAAAAATAGATAAAAATATCGCGAAAATTATATTTATATTCAGATATTGGAAGAATTCATCTACATATATCTATATCTATATATATATATATAAAAATGGACATGTATGTCCCTATATTTCACTTTTTCGCCAAAACTACACATCGCAAGTGAATGGTGTTTGTATGTGGTAGTAGCCCCAAGTCTCTATTCGTGCATAGGGGTGGTTGCGTCTCGATAGCTATAAGGGTGCGGGAGATATGAGGCTGAAAGTGGTTGAAAGTGGCTTTCTATTTCGAATGTTTTGTTCGAATTAAATTCGAACATAAAATTCGAATATTGGTTCGATTATAGAACGATTGTAAACATTCCAGAAACGTTGAAAATAGTTCGTTTGACTAAACGTAAAAATTCTCTAATTAGTCTAGAAACGGGGACCTAATTCTTACATTCTGTGAAAACGGGTAAGATTAGCTATAATGTAATTATCTTAATCTTCACTATCGTTACTTTTTGCCCAGCGAAGCGGGTCCTTGCAGCTAGATTACTTAGAAAAACAGTCTTTTATATAAATAAAAAAACTATATTACATACAAATAAAAATCCAGCGAAGCGGGTCCTTGCAGCTATTGCAACTATGTCCTATTCTCGCGACAGTTATATCACGACAAATTTACGACATATCGTATCCGCAATTCACGAAGTTTACCGTAACTGGATTTACTATTTACGAAAAAATATCGGTGATCTGATTTCGAAAGTATACAGTTTCCTCCAATGGGTATAAAATTCGGCAACTTTCAAATGGCGCCAATTGTCTGACGTGACTTTCGGTGATAAAATGAGAAGAGAAAAACAAGGCGTCATTTTACTTTTTCCAAAATACAGGAGTTGATAGATGAAGTCGATAAAAGAAGCAATACGAATAGAAGGGAGGTTAGATCAACTTATTTCTGGCAGAAAAGGTGATTATTAGAGATTACGTCTAATTTGCAAAGAAGTGAATAATGTTAATAATATACAAGTAGAAGCGCGGATGAAATTCCACCAAAATGGAGAGATTACAAAAGCGTTTCAAACAAAAAAAGGTTTATAATCAATTACTGGATATAGAAATTTTACTATTCTGTTTATAATTTTAACACGATTAAGAGAATAGCCTTTCCAAACGAGATTTCGGCTCCTCGATTAAACTAAAAATAGTTTCCCTCGACATTTGATAGTATAGATTAATTCCGTTAACAAAATGTTTTCGATTGACAGAGGAAATAACGATAAATTTTCGATAAATTACGTAATTCGTCGATGGAGAAAACTAAATACTCATCGGCCAGCTCGAATTGTCTCGACTTACAAGTTTTATGAATACCAGATTTTGTCGCTTCGCAAATTGTGCTATAACGCTTTCGTGAATCCGGGCCCCGATTCCAAATGGCGCAATGTCAATCACGATAATTCTGCCTACATCTTCAATTTTCGTGTCTACAATCTTCCTAGAGTTTCGTATTTGCTTCGCTCGAGGTCAATTTTTAATGACGACTTTAATGTAAATGTTTGTCAACATTTACATTAATTAAAGTGATTGTCCAAACCCAGGCATATAGATAGGGAAGGATTGAAATTCGCAGGGTGCCGAAGCCTTCGAATTTCGGTAAAGCCTGCCGTCAGTAGTAAAACAACGACGAAAGGTCGAGGCAACGATTAAAATTTGAGGAATGATCCATCCGGAAGAAGAATCTGGCTACGGGCCTGTCCGAACCAATTAGACTTTGTTTGAATCTAAAGTAATTTCCTAATATATTCAAATTTCTTTCCTGCGAAGAATTTCTGAATTTCCCGGAAAATTTCACTTTCGTCCGAGTCTCGGGAAAAACAGCTCGAGACAATACAACTTGAAACAATTTTACTAAAGTGTCGGAATTTTTAAATTTCAGTAAAAGGAATATTGTATTATAGACGATTATTAAAATTTTCAACGACTGCAATAAAAAATATCGCATCGATTTACTTTAAATACTGGTAAACGCGCGCAATCACGCTGCAAATATATGTAGGCTATATAACTTATATGACACATTCCTTTTACGTTGCAATGTTAAATATAACGAAAATAAATACAGTTAACTGGATGCGGCACCATTATCATCGTCTGGAATATCTCGAGCAACTACAAACACGAAACTAACTATATATTTATTAAATACGTATCCTAAAATCCTGCACACGTCAATAGCGGTTTCGGTAATTTTGAATAATTGCGCATGCGCACGAGATAGCACGCATTCTTTCTGGTATGTTGTTGATTACGTAGAAAAATTTTACGTAAACAACAGTCCATTTTAAAAATGAAATGAACCGAACGGATGAGATGCAATACACAGATTTCATACTGAAAATTGCGAAAATGGGGAAACCGTATACAGTCGAGCATTTCTATGCAATGGGAGTTCCACGATATGCAAGGTATAGTAACATCATTGAAGAACCGGTAGTCGTCGAAAGAGAGGGAAAAAACGCAAATTGGTTTCGCTTCCTTTCAGATGTCCACCGGATTCTGAAAGAAAGTCAAATGATTCTCAAGAAGCGAAAGTCTGCTCGCTACTAAACATAAAATCATCTGCGGAAGCTGCGTGATGGAGTCCCAAAAGCGTCAAACAATTTTGATATGATTATGAACTAGGAGTGTTACACTTTTAACGGAAATGAATGCGTTGGTAACAATCACTATTTTACTACAGAAGTGCTGTACGCGTACGTGGATTCCGAGTCAAATTCAAACGACACTCCAAGTTTTCGCCAAAGCTCGATCCCGGTTTGCTTGGCAATCGGTATAAAGGGATATTACGGGCCTTATTGCCCCGTCAAGACTCTCCATCATAGAACTGTATTACGACGAATGCATTCAGAAGAGACCCTTTTTAAAGAAATACTACTCCGACATAATTGTCTGGAGGTATAGTTGTCAAGTCGGACCATTAAGGAATTCAATACATCTTTCGTGAAAGATCCACAATTGACTCCGATTTTGGTATCAACCGAAGCAAAAAGTTTATGAAAATGGTTAGGAAGCGAAGGACGGGTCCGCAAAGGAGTTGGAGGACCAGTTGGAGATCGAGGCCAAACTTCACCACTAAACAACTTTGAAATTTGTGCAGTTTTTTAGGATACACGCACATATATGAAGATGTAAATCCTCATTAAACCTTGGAAGCCAGAGAAGAATAATAACGGCACTTTCAGTTAGCTGAAGTGTAACGTTAGACTCGTTGAGATCAGCGGAATATCACACGTAGACGAAACGAGGATTTTCAACGTTTATATCTTTGCAGTAATATATATAACGAGAAATTCCTGTACAGTATTAATCTTAACGATTACGCGCACACATTATATACATTTAGTACGTGTTTGTGCGTAAATCGTTAAGATTAATACAGGAATTCCTCGTTAGTTCCAAATTCGAGGGACGAAATAATCGCCACTTCGAATTATCTCAGATTTACATAATTCTGTACAATATGCCAGGTAACTGATGTAATTTATTAAGCGCACAGAATACGGCCGCGTATTCCGTTTTCTAATATATAATAATAATATAAACAAACTGTAGGTAAACAGCGCGTGTCTAGTGAGAACCTAAAAAAAGCAGAATTCCTGGAAATGCAGTCCAATTGTTAGTCAATTGTTCTCTTATGTGATGTACTAGCAGACGCCACGCGTTGTTGTTGCTCAAAATGTATCTATTATAAATGTATAACACTTCCCCCGTGGGAGAAAATTTTTCGAAAATTTTTTTCTTAGTGTACATTCTCTTGACGTACCCTATTAAAACGCAAAAACCCGCATCTAAAATAGTATAATAGAAGCCAAGTTTTTCACAGTAAGCCTTAATCCTACTCTAATTTCCTCCAGGTAACCCCATACTGTACTATATACCCCCACCCGCCAATACAAACGGGTGACTGTTGTACTCTCATGTTTTGTCGGACGAAATTGTAAAGCGCGAACCTCCTACTGCATGTAACCTTATATTTTTGTAATTTTGTATTATTGTATTATTGTTCGCTTAAAAAAACAAACCGGAGTAAGCGCTCACGCGACCCTCTCCTCTTTTCCTAACTTTTCCCCATCCTCTCCCGTACTTCCTCCTCTCCCTCTCACCTCTACTCTTCACCAAGGCAATACCTTTTGGTACGCTTTACTATTCAATCACTGTATCACTGTC
>NW_019384439.1:68600-141051 GCF_000671375.1 Centruroides sculpturatus
ACACTTAATAAAGCATTAAACACCTTCCATCGCTGAGAAATGTTTATTTAATAAAATACGTTCGAACTCATTTACACCTGAGGATAGTTTATTCCATGAGGCTGAAAATGTTAGTGTTTTATTAAATAAACATTTCTCAGCGATGGAAGGTGTTTAATGTTTTATTAAGTGTCATTTATTTATCCATAAACCTGGTTTTGGGTTTAAATAAAAGCCTTTTCATTCTTATAATAAAATTCATATAGAAAATTATGAAATCGAAGTCGAATGTTATATATATCTTTCAATAAAAAGAAAACATTCGACCTCACAGCGATTCGATCTAGCGCTCTTGAAGTGATTGCAATGCCCCTGGTGGTAACATTTGTCTCTAGTTGATTTTAGCAACGACCGAAGATAGGAAGTCAAAAGACCAGTTAATCTACCGACTCTGGCCAATAATTAAAATTTGTGTTGTGGAAACGAGAAAAGCATTTCGAAAGCTGTTATAAATTACACACTTTAACAATTATTAAATAAATGTAAAAGAAACCAAGATCGCTTACCCTAGTGTTGTCAAAACTTGTCTTGTTCGTGACGTCATATAGCAACAACAATGCTAACACGAAAATAAAATTACTATAAATTACTTAAAATATGTGTTTATACAAATATATAAAGTTTAATTAATAAATACTCGTATTAAATCTAAAACATTCATTTCTGTAGCGAATTTTATTAAATTTTGAAACCAAGTTTTATTTTTATTATTTTGTGTAATATTTAAACGAATTGTAATATGAAAATATCAAACTACGTTCGTAATATTAATACAATTTCATTTAAAATTAAGCCCATCTAGAAGTTTCTCTCGGTATTTATTTATCTATAAATTTAATTTTTAAACATATATTTAATAAAACACCAGGTTCCAAAGCACATCCGTTTTACGTCTACAGGATATGACGATTTGTCTAATATCCAACTATCCTAATAGGAAGTAGATGTAGTTTACTTTAATTATATTTTAAAATACATTTTAACATAGTTTTTAGATTTTAATAAACAATTTAGAAAATAATTATTTTATTTTCAGCATAAATCTATTTTTGCGAGCCGATTTTTTCGATTTAAACGTCATCTATTATGCAAAATTTATTAGCCAAGATAATAATAGTGATGGGTGTTAAGACTTGTGAAGAAAACACGAGGCCCGAACCGGGGACCGTATGCGCCAATCGGCCACTGGCGAGCATCCCCGACGTACGACCGATATATAATCCTGCCATCGTAAGTCGGATCGGCTGTGATGCAACATAAAAAGTAATGGTGATAAATCGGTGCGATTCCCAAGGTAGCGCGTAACACAGCTTACGTACTATATGAATATTGTAATTGAAAACCGAATCGTTTCTTACGTTTACTAGCCATATTAAATGAATCATTAACACAGAGATAGTATTTTAATTAATTATGGTATCTTATTAACAATGATTCACCAACACACGCAATACATTCAAAGCAAACAAGAAAGTGTCCGCATGGAACTGATTTCATTTATTTATTTACGTCATTATTAACGCACTTTAACCTTATTATAGAATTAAAACGAGTGTCTTGGACCGAAAGTTAATTTCGTTCTCGCGTTTTGAGGTGTGGCGTGGAAATTTACGAGATATTGTGTACAGTATAATTGTGTGTGTATTTATTGCTCATTATAGTATCCCATTTAACGATAATCGTCGAGAGTAAAACGCTGTTGAGACTCGCAAAATGAGTTGTTAATATACTACTTTCGGCCGTCTTAAGTGCAGATTATTGTCAAACAGGGGTCATAAGTCGGGGACTAACTGATTTAAAAGAATTATAAACAATTTACGGTCATACCTCGATTTAGCGCCACCGTTTTCGCCTCCAAAATTGGTATTAAATCGAAATATCGCAAAAATAAAAATTATTTAAATATAATGCGATCTCCGCGCAAGCTCGAGAGTTTGAAAGTCAGGTGATTCGGTGAAAATGTTCTTTGCGACGCAAAATCCCGCATTTGTTAATTCAGAGATAACGAAGAATATTAATTACCCTTTAATCGCTACAACGAAGTTCCGTTTACAAGCATGGACTGGCGCTGTACGAAGGCAGCGCTATGTAGGAAGACGGTAAATCGAGGTTTGACCATATATTTTTGTTAAGAAATTCAATTCTATTCACTTCTATTAAATTACAAGCAAATAATTTAAAATCGAACAAAACAGACAAAAAAAAAAACGATTAACATTTTACATATTTTTGATAATAGAAAATCCGTATTATCCTATTAAATATCCGGTTACCCCAGTGTTTCTCAACCTCTAACGAATCGTCGCTCCCTTCAACGTAGTATCGCCCCCTTCAATAAAACCATTACGTAGTATCGCCCACTTCACTTCAAAATTCCGATGCCAACGGACAAGGCTAACGCCAAATTCGTACTGCTTTGAATAGACTAGTGATTAGTATAATGTTATTNCTTGAAGTGATTGCAATGCCCCTGGTGGTAACATTTGTCTCTAGTTGATTTTAGCAACGACCGAAGATAGGAAGTCAAAAGACCAGTTAATCTACTGACTCTGACAGTACTACATTTGAACCATAAAATATTCTTTGTTTTTACTGTTTTCTCGTTTCTGAAATATTTTTTTCATTAATATTGAAAAAATCATATGAATCATCAAAATTATTGTCATAAAATTAGTGTCTTTATTTTCAAATATATTGATAGGATAAGGCAAAGCAGCGCGTGGGCGATATGCCAACCAGGAATGCCTCCCGGAGGGACCTTCCGTGGAAAACTGGTTTTTATTTGGGTGTTAGATATGTGAAGAAAATCCAGAAACTATATGTGGCTGTCCGGTTGGTCAGTTGCAAACCCTCCACTATTTATTAGTGTTTAGTGGTTTTAGTCACTCGGTCTTTAATGGGCGCGTCAACATGCGTTGGAGCTGCAAACACTGCTACATTGAAAATTCTAAACACAGAGTTTTTGCAAGTACTTTTATAGGATACTGGTATGGGCGTCTTAAGAAAATTTCACAAGAAGGGGCAAAGCTCGAAGAAAAATAATTACATCAATAAATTTTTAATTTTCTAGAGGTTTTCACAGGTACAGTGGCATGCCGTCCTTGAAACCAGTGGAACACCGCTTCCCTTGTCCAGCATTTTCTAAAATATAAATACACATTGTGCGATTATTTTCATATTTTAACGTACTTTGGATTAATTAAAATTAATATTTTATAACCGCACTATGTATCTTATTACAGATTTCTATACATATGAAAAACAATGATACGATTGTATTGTATATTAGNCCTCCAGGTAACCCCATACTGTACTATATACCCCCACCCGCCAATACAAACGGGTGACTGTTGTACTCTCATGTTTTGTCGGACGAAATTGTAAAGCGCGAACCTCCTACTGCATGTAACCTTATATTTTTGTAATTTTGTATTATTGTATTATTGTTCGCTTAAAAAAACAAACCGGAGTAAGCGCTCACGCGACCCTCTCCTCTTTTCCTAACTTTTCCCCATCCTCTCCCGTACTTCCTCCTCTCCCTCTCACCTCTACTCTTCACCAAGGCAATACCTTTTGGTACGCTTTACTATTCAATCACTGTATCACTGTCCCTCTCCCCCGCGGGGGGAATATCGAAAATCCCTTCTTAGTGTACATTCTGTTGACGTACCCTATTAAAATGCAATCAAAAATGCAAAAAACCACATCTAAAATAGTATAAATAGAAGCAGAGTTCTTTACAATAAGGCTTACCGTAAAGAACTGCCCATCCCCCATGTTTAACGGAATAATATACAGCCTATGTCCACCCTGAGGTTCCATTCTAAATATTGGTAAAAAATTTTTGAAATCGGATGAATAGTTTCGGAGATTACCTGCTGCATACAAACTAACATACATACATACATACAAACATTACCTCTTTATAATATTAGTATAGATTGTTAGTCAATTGTTCTCTTATGTGATGTATGATCCCTTCGAGCTAAACGAACGAGTTAACATAGCGTATCAAAGTCCGGACAGAATTTTCACTTCAAATTTGAAGTAGCCGAATTCCTTAGCAAATATCAATCTCCGGCCGGGACAAAAGTACAGCTACGAATTATCCGAAGCCAGCATTTCCTGTACGACTATAACCAAACGAAAAAGATAATTGATATATTTGTTACGTTTGCCGCTCTTGGAACTCGAAATATTTCCAATTAAACTATGATATAAAAGCTTATATTTCAACTAAATTACTTCTTTTCGGAAATTTCTCTATTTTCAAAAAAATAACTTAAAAATTGTGTGACGCCATCTGTTATAGAAATTTAATAAAATCTCACATTATTAATTACTAGCAGACCCCACCACACGCTGTTGTGGCTCAAAATGTATCTATTATAAATGTATAACACTTCCCCGTGGGGGGGATTTTTCGAAAAATTTCTTCTTAGTGTACATTCTTTTGACGTACCCTATTAAAACGCAATCAAAAACGCATCTAAAATAGTATAAATAGAAGCAGAGTTCTTTACCGTAAGCCTTAATTTTGTCCATCTCCCCCCAGTGGGAGAAATTTCGACACGTATATTATATAAAAACACATGCGTATTCGAATGCAGCGTCGTGTCAAAATTTCAAAGGAATTGGTAGGAACAAATGAACATTACATTTTTATTTATATAAATTGATAGATGACCCGCTTTAGTTCATTTTCACAGAAAAGCGTAATGCCTGGCAGAAAAGCAAACTTAGGGCGTCGTACTCGTAGCGCCATCTGTTGGACATAAAAGTCTTAATCCTAGATGATATCTTTTAATTTATACGAATGTTTAACGGATTAATGTACAGCCTATGTCCACCTCGAAGTTCCATTCTAAGTATTGGTGAAAGAATTTTTGAAATCGGATGAGTAGTTTCGGAAATTAGCCTTTGCATACAAACTTACAAGCATTACCTCTTTATAATATTAGTATAGATTATAAAAAGGCAAAAACCTTAATTTGGGAGTTAGGAGAGTTTAAAAAACTATAAACGCCAGTAAACACAAAATTTTTTTATTAATTCGACACGCGATCCTTTCTAACCCCCATTCTCTTAACTTTTACTCGCCCAAATTTAATAGCATCGATGACCCGTATATAGAAACAGCCTGGTCAAATTTCAAAACTTTTGGTTTATCCATTCCCGAGATATAATGCGAAATAGATGCCAACACACGCAGAATTTTGTAAGGGGGTTATTTTACATTTTGGGCTCTTCGAGTATCAAAATGTCCAGAAATTGTGACCACATTTCTCTATGTTACATTCTATAATAGCCTAAATTAATAAGTAAATTCTTAAAAAATTATAAATAATTATTTATATTATTTTATATTTCAACTTTTCATTTAAAATAATGCAATAATTTAGAAAAAAAATCGATTTTGTAGATAAATAAGTCAATAAATCGATTCGTTGTTCGGTTAAGAGCAATCGTACATAATAATTTATTAAGTAGTTACCTAGCTACGGCCATAAATGCCAGGTCGACGTTCATTCCCGTTTTCGCACTGGTTTCCATAAAAGTCACTCCGTACTCCTGAATAAACACAAATTATAAATATAAATAACGCGTAACAAATGCGGAAAGATGGGTAAAGCGTCACTTACCTTGGCCAGTCTCTCTCCATCTTCGTATTTCACTTCTCTTTCTGCCGAAACGTCCGCTTTGTTTCCAATTAGCATAATAACCACGTCGTCTTGGGCATATTCGTTAATTTCCCCCAACCAAGCCTAAAACATATAAAGTAGGTTATCGATTTCCATTTAAATACGTTCCGTCGTTAACAACTAGAGATGAATTTGTCACGTAAAGCACCGTGATTCGACGAATGGGAAAAAGCAAATATTGCATTTCTCTGTTTTTTGTAGGCTGTGTATCGAATATACTGTATAAATAATCGTTTCGTATTCTAGGACAGAGGCGGCCTTTTGTCGCTTCTACTACGAATATGCGGTTTATATTTTTATGATATTTTGTCTCTTATTTATTATTTATATTTATATTGTATCGAATGTACAGTACAAGGTGACCCACAAATCTGGAAACACGGCAGATACGCTGATCTTTGTTTATTCTTTTACAGATAAAGCGCGGTGCTGACTAAGATGGAACGAATTCAAATTATGTCGATGATGGAGCCAACAGTTAGCGAGAAGTCTCTGAACAGTTTAACGGGCCAGTCGTGTACGTTTGGATGCAGCCTGTTAAACTCTTCGCTAACTGTGGGTCCTATCATCAAAATAACACGAATTCGTTTCGCCTTACTCGGCATCACGCTTTATCTGTAAAAGATTAAAGAAAGATCAGCGTAACTCCTATCAGATACTCTTATAAACTTAAACCTGCAATATAATATACGGTCTAGTGCAAAATGTATACAAGTGTAGCTTTGAGAGTTGAAGTGATTACGGAATAGAAAAGAAGTAAAAAGAAAAATAAACACTAGAAACTTTCATAAACTAGTTTAATTTTCAAACAAATTAAAAAATGTTTGGATTCCTCCTTGGTGTTTAAATGAAAAAGATTCCACTGTACAGCGATCTCATTTACTATCCGTACACTCAAAGAACAAACTTTCGCCGATTGTTAAGAATTCATTAACAATTATTTTTGAGATGGAGCGTTAGCGAAATTTCTTCTATGTGGTTTACAGAATTATTTCTTCCTCAAAATCTGATCCGTCGACTTCGATAAAACTTTGCCATTTTTCAAACAGAGGAATCCAAAAATATAATTTTAAAAATCTTTCGGGATAAAGCACTAGCACCAGCGCGCGCGAAAAAGCGATAACGAAGTAGGACGAAGGCGCCCAATGTCGCTAGCGTGGCATATAGAATTGAGTTCGTTCTCAAAATTTTTATGGCCGATTTTGATAAAATTCTGCCATTTTCCATTAATTGCGATGAGAAATAAAAAAATGTAATTTAAAAAATGGGGTCCTCGACTTCGTTTTCGAGATACGGTGGAGTCAAAATGACAATATCCGCGCGCTCTGACGCGATCGAAAGCGCCTAACGAAAAATATGCGCGAAAAACGAACAAAAACAATGAGCAAAGAGAAGAAATCATTTCTCCGTGGTGGAAAGTGCGACGTTCGTCCATCTATCCCTAGCAGCTGCAAGAATCGCCTCTTTGTTTCCGGTTCCGCCTCGGTTCTATCTCAAAGTCTGGCGATGTCCCTGTCCTAGTAATGACTTTTACAAAGTTTCCAACTCTTGGTATCTTAGCATTATTTGAATAAGAAAATATCAACTCGTGTTTTAACTAAATTATCATCAAAGAATTAAGTTATTACGTGGACTGCAACTAAAATATTTGATAAATATTCGGCTGATAATTTTATCAGTTCGTTTCATAAACGTATGAAATATATTTCTTAAAAATTATCTTCTGTTCAGCAACGGCAAATTCATTGACGTGTGGATTCTGGACAGTCGGCCAGTCAATTGTTGGATGATATACTATTTGATATGTTTAAAATAGATATCGTTTATTCCTCATTCGATTTTATCTCTTTGCTCATTCGTGAAAGCGAACGAGTTAAATATAAACCTCGATAAAAACTCGTTACCTCGTCTTTGCTAACTGCAATTAAACACGGGATACTGCAAACATTCGAATATTCAAAATAACTATTTATACGAAATACTTGGAATTATATAATCTAAGCCATCATCTAAATAAATCACCAGCCACATTTATTGGTGTAACAAATAGGTTAAAGATCACAAAATTATATGTAAAATTGCAGTCTAATAAAAGAATCAGCCATAAAATTATATGGAAAAACATCAAACAGTAGCGAAATCAGAGAGAGCTCTCTTTACTTTTGCAGATAAATAAATTCGGAAAAAGTCAAATGAGTACAAGAAAAAGATTTGAAAGTGATAAAAGCACTTACACACGTTTACGTAGCATACACGTATCAAAAAATTTACTCTTTATTTGTAGCGCTTATGGTTACATCCACAGTAGTAGAGGCGAATGCGGTGGCGAATCTATTGTGAAACTAATGGAGCCTAAGTTTCGGGACCCTTAATTCCAGAGGGTTCCGAAGCAACTTTTTGTGCGGTGTCATACGGTTGCTGGCTGCGAAGAGGGCCCCGTAACAGTTCAAGCTTCGTGGTACCAAAAAATTAATTTCGCACCTGAAAGAGTGTAGGTTTGTACAGTACGTTACAATTCGGGTTTCCCATAATATCGGTTCTAATTACGCTACTGCGAGAGCGGGAAAGTAGGGGGCGGCCTACCGCTTTGGGAAACCCGGAATCGAATCCGGATGGGTCAAAACCCCAGAATTTTTCGGAGGTGGTCCGTCCAGATATCCCATCCTTCATCATTCGGGCTCTCCATTGTGGGCTTGGCCGAAACCATAATGGGCTTGCCAAAAGGACCCGCTTAGTGCCTATAAGGCGGAAAGAGTTAGAAAAAAAGATGGTTTGTACAAATTCAGCAAATAACAAAAGCGATACCCGCTGAATCGGCTTTAATACAGTTGGATGAACGAGCCAATGACAGATACAGTTTCAAATGAAACAGACTCTGGCATCAGTTTGCTTATTAGGCTGTATTAAAGCCAATAACAGAGTCGGTAGATTAACTGGTCTTTCAACTAATAGTTTAAACTTAGCTAGAGACAATATTTCCGCTAGTTGGCGCCACTGTTAGCAGGAGAGCGTTGTTCTTGCTATGTGTATACTGAGATCAGTGATTTCGACTTATAATAATTGTGTTTTTTAGCTACATAAAAATGCTAACGTGCTTTGTGCCAGGATGCAAGGCAGGATATAAGTCATCGAACGAGAAGAGACATTTTTTCCGTGTTCCTAGCGATAAGATTGAGGAGTGGATGCGATTCATTCCACGAGACGACAAGATACTGACAAATACGTCTGTGACGTACATTTTGCGAGTACATTTATTTTAAAAACCTTCTCCCATGTTATAAATGGAGAGAAAGTAGAAATTCCACGAGATCGCTGGGCATTAACGTCAAATGCATATCCATCAAACTTCCCTAATTGTCCTAAGTACATTAGTAGGTCTGTACCTCAAAAACGATCAATGCGATGTCTCACAAGAAATGAAGAACCATCTAGGAAGGGATCACAAAAAGACAATACCAAAGGTAACTATTTATGGTTTTTATGTAATCTTAATCCTCAGTGAGTCATGTAATTTTTTGCCCTTGCCTGAGTTGCAGTGCGTCTCTCGGACCCTGTGTTTTAATATAAAATTAAATTTTATCTATCTATCTATTTTATCTATATTTAAGGAACATTTTATATTTAAAAATTAAGTAAAGATTGAGCTGGGTTTGTGAGATCCACTGTGATTCACTGAGGGTTATCTCTCTGTGGCCCATCTTTCCTTATAAATACTTTAAGATTAATTGTCTGATATTTTTTTTTATCAATCATTAGATTTGCATGATACACACTCCCAAGTAACAACTGTAGAAAAGGAAGTAGAAGAACCCTCCACATCTGAAGCAGCAACTACACAGCATCCTGAGCTGTTATATGTCAATAAAATCTCTGCTTTGCAGTCTGAATTGTTAAAAGTCAAAGAGGATTTATATCGGTGCAGAAAGCAAAAGATGATCTATAGGAAGAAACTGAAAACCCTTCAAACAGAAAATCTCAAGCTTCATCAAGAAAATACTGAACTTAAAATGAAACAGTTGTCAGCTGATAAACTTGATTCCTTACCACCAAGACAGAAACTTATAATAGAGCACATGCTGAAAGCATGCCATATAAAAAGCAAAAAGGGTATGAGATATGACATTAATTGGTTACTTGACTGTTTACTTTTAAAAATTAGGTCACCATCTCTCTATGAATTTTTGAGAAATAATGATTACTTGCCTTTACCCTGTCAGTCTACACTGCATCAATATATCAGAGGCATTAATGCCAAATTTGGATTTGATGAAGATCTTTTTGTTATTTTAAAGACAAAATTGGAGACAATTCCACAAACAGAACGCCAGGGAGTTTTAATTTTTGATGAAATCACACTTCAAAAACATATAGAACTTTCAAAAGCTACTGGTGAAATGATTGGACTTGTTGATTATGGTGACAATTCTGAATTGCCACAGAGTGAATTTACAGCAGGTGATCATGGCCTAGTGTTTATGTTCAGACCTCACTTTGCTAGTTGGGTACAATGTATTGGCACATTCTGTTCAAAAAGCTCTGTCCCAGGTTCTACTGTTGCAAAACTTATTTTGCAAGCAATTATTCATTTAGAACAGTGTGGTGCAATAGTCAATGCAATAGTTTGTGATGGTGCCAGCACAAACAAAGCAGCTTTAAAAGCTCTAGGAATTTGTGCAGACACAAATAATATACAATGCTCATTTACAAACCCTGCTGCAGATAGACAAGTACTGGCTATTATTGATGTACCACATATTTTAAAATGTATGCGAAACAATCTTTTGAAAAATACATACTTTCAGGTAAAACTAAGAAAATAAAGTGTTTTCACCTAATTTATAATATAAGCCATTGCATTATTCTGCATTTTTACTTTTAGTTTCCTGAAGGAAGGGTAGAATTACAGCATTTTAAAGCAGTTGTTGATGAAGATTCCAAATTACCAAAGGGATTAAAGGCATGTCCCAAAGTGACAGAAATACATGTTAATCCCAATAACTTCCAGAGAATGAGTGTATTGCTGGCAGCTCAAGTAACACTTTTTTTTACTTATATAATCTTGACTTGATAAGAATACTTTTATTTATCTCATATATTTATAGATATTTAGTAATACTTTTGCTGATGCTATGCTGTTTTATAAACAGCGTGAGGTTGCTATCCTAAAGAATGCAGATGTTACAATAAGTTTCATACGTCACATCAATGCTCTTTTTGATGCTTTAAATCGTAGATTGCCACAGGAAGGAATCAGACATGATTCAAATGATCTCAAGGTAATAGTAATGATTCACTAGCAAAAACTATAAATGTTTTAATTAACAACTTTTTAAAAATAGGTTATTGAAGAATCTCTAGAATGGTTAAATAGATGGGAAGCATTCAGATTACAGATTAGAAGCACTGATCAAAAGGGATTTTTGAGCCACCAGACAGCAGAAAATCTACGCTTGACGCTGACTAGTATCTTAGCACTCGTCAGACAATTGCTTCCAAACTCATATTATATCCTGACAGCTCACTTTAATCAGGACCCATTAGAGGTAAAATTGACTTAGTGTAATGATTATATAATCTTGTATTAAACCTTAACTTATGTTTTCTTTTCAATTAGCGTTTCTTTGGAATGATAAGACAAGGAAGTGGAAGCAATTCTCATCCCACAACAGTACAGTTCTTATACCTGTACAGACTGATGACTGTTTACAGTTTGGTTCGTCCTCCCAAACGAGCATCAGTTCAAACTGATCCAGGATCTATGCTTATTACTTTAAAAAATCTTCTTCATAGTCATAAAAAACCATTCAGAGAAGTTCAAGAACAATTGGAAGAACATTTAGAAAATTTGCTTTGTGATCCAAGTTTATACTATGGAGATCCTAGTGATAGTGAATTATTAGATCATGATTATTGTACACCAGAAACATTTAAGTTTATCCTACATTATTTAGGAGGTTATATTATTTATCGTCTACTGCCATCACTCGGTTGTGATGAATGCAAAAATATATTAACAGCAAAACCTGAGGATGCTGCACCAGAGAAGACATTTACATTCATCAAATCTCGAGGAGGTTTGTTATATCCAAGCTATAAGCTTTGCCAATTGATGTACTGGGCAGAAAGCAAAGTATGCGAAAAATTAACAAACCCAAACATGGATGTTTATTTTTCAATAATGGATAATATATTAAATCAGTGCTCTGTTACATTGATGATAGGATGTGACAATGCTGGTCACAAGTCCTACTTGACTTCCAGATTTTTGCACTTTTTTGTTACTTGTCGATTGCATTTTTTCACGCGAACGATTAATCAATCATTTATTTCATCAGTTGAAAGTAAAAACCATAGAAAAATTTCTCACTTAAAGTAAATTTTAATAACGCAAATAATAAAAATAATAATTATTATTAATATGTATAATATAATTTGTTTGTATGTACAATAAATTTTTAACGTATAATAAATTCACATAATAGCACAATTTAATAATAATAATACTATTGTGTCAGTTTTGTTCCTTGTCATTTATTTAACTAAATATAAAATCAGCGTTTTTAAAACACTTAATAAAGCATTAAACACCTTCCATCGCTGAGAAATGTTTATTTAATAAAATACGTTCGAACTCATTTACACCTGAGGATAGTTTATTCCATGAGGCTGAAAATGTTAGTGTTTTATTAAATAAACATTTCTCAGCGATGGAAGGTGTTTAATGTTTTATTAAGTGTCATTTATTTATCCATAAACCTGGTTTTGGGTTTAAATAAAAGCCTTTTCATTCTTATAATAAAATTCATATAGAAAATTATGAAATCGAAGTCGAATGTTATATATATCTTTCAATAAAAAGAAAACATTCGACCTCACAGCGATTCGATCTAGCGCTCTTGAAGTGATTGCAATGCCCCTGGTGGTAACATTTGTCTCTAGTTGATTTTAGCAACGACCGAAGATAGGAAGTCGAAAGACCAGTTAATCTACCGACTCTGGCCAATAATTAAAATTTGTGTTGTGGAAACGAGAAAAGCATTTCGAAAGCTGTTATAAATTACACACTTTAACAATTATTAAATAAATGTAAAAGAAACCAAGATCGCTTACCCTAGTGTTGTCAAAACTTGTCTTGTTCGTGACGTCATATAGCAACAACAATGCTAACACGAAAATAAAATTACTATAAATTACTTAAAATATGTGTTTATACAAATATATAAAGTTTAATTAATAAATACTCGTATTAAATCTAAAACATTCATTTCTGTAGCGAATTTTATTAAATTTTGAAACCAAGTTTTATTTTTATTATTTTGTGTAATATTTAAACGAATTGTAATATGAAAATATCAAACTACGTTCGTAATATTAATACAATTTCATTTAAAATTAAGCCCATCTAGAAGTTTCTCTCGGTATTTATTTATCTATAAATTTAATTTTTAAACATATATTTAATAAAACACCAGGTTCCAAAGCACATCCGTTTTACGTCTACAGGATATGACGATTTGTCTAATATCCAACTATCCTAATAGGAAGTAGATGTAGTTTACTTTAATTATATTTTAAAATACATTTTAACATAGTTTTTAGATTTTAATAAACAATTTAGAAAATAATTATTTTATTTTCAGCATAAATCTATTTTTGCGAGCCGATTTTTTCGATTTAAACGTCATCTATTATGCAAAATTTATTAGCCAAGATAATAATAGTGATGGGTGTTAAGACTTGTGAAGAAAACACGAGGCCCGAACCGGGGACCGTATGCGCCAATCGGCCACTGGCGAGCATCCCCGACGTACGACCGATATATAATCCTGCCATCGTAAGTCGGATCGGCTGTGATGCAACATAAAAAGTAATGGTGATAAATCGGTGCGATTCCCAAGGTAGCGCGTAACACAGCTTACGTACTATATGAATATTGTAATTGAAAACCGAATCGTTTCTTACGTTTACTAGCCATATTAAATGAATCATTAACACAGAGATAGTATTTTAATTAATTATGGTATCTTATTAACAATGATTCACCAACACACGCAATACATTCAAAGCAAACAAGAAAGTGTCCGCATGGAACTGATTTCATTTATTTATTTACGTCATTATTAACGCACTTTAACCTTATTATAGAATTAAAACGAGTGTCTTGGACCGAAAGTTAATTTCGTTCTCGCGTTTTGAGGTGTGGCGTGGAAATTTACGAGATATTGTGTACAGTATAATTGTGTGTGTATTTATTGCTCATTATAGTATCCCATTTAACGATAATCGTCGAGAGTAAAACGCTGTTGAGACTCGCAAAATGAGTTGTTAATATACTACTTTCGGCCGTCTTAAGTGCAGATTATTGTCAAACAGGGGTCATAAGTCGGGGACTAACTGATTTAAAAGAATTATAAACAATTTACGGTCATACCTCGATTTAGCGCCACCGTTTTCGCCTCCAAAATTGGTATTAAATCGAAATATCGCAAAAATAAAAATTATTTAAATATAATGCGATCTCCGCGCAAGCTCGAGAGTTTGAAAGTCAGGTGATTCGGTGAAAATGTTCTTTGCGACGCAAAATCCCGCATTTGTTAATTCAGAGATAACGAAGAATATTAATTACCCTTTAATCGCTACAACGAAGTTCCGTTTACAAGCATGGACTGGCGCTGTACGAAGGCAGCGCTATGTAGGAAGACGGTAAATCGAGGTTTGACCATATATTTTTGTTAAGAAATTCAATTCTATTCACTTCTATTAAATTACAAGCAAATAATTTAAAATCGAACAAAACAGACAAAAAAAAAACGATTAACATTTTACATATTTTTGATAATAGAAAATCCGTATTATCCTATTAAATATCCGGTTACCCCAGTGTTTCTCAACCTCTAACGAATCGTCGCTCCCTTCAACGTAGTATCGCCCCCTTCAATAAAACCATTACGTAGTATCGCCCACTTCACTTCAAAATTCCGATGCCAACGGACAAGGCTAACGCCAAATTCGTACTGCTTTGAATAGACTAGTGATTAGTATAATGTTATTTGTTTAATTATTCTACGATATAACAAATAAAATATCTAATTATTCTTAATATAATGTTTTACTATATCGCCCAGAAAATTGTTTTTCGTCCCACAAAATATAAATTGTTACTAATCGCCCCTCAACATGGAAAAACGCCCACGTGGGGGCGATATCGCCCCCGTTGAGAAACACTGGGTTACCCCTATTATAACGGCTACTTAGCAGTCTAAATGCGGAAATTCCAGAACGTTATAAATCTAAGTTTTTTAAATTAACTACGAGTCGTTGTTATCTCATTCGAGACATTTGTTCCTTTCAGGGCCTGTCCAGAGGGAGTTTATGGTGCCGCAGCATCCCCTTAATACCAAAGCAATCAGTTTTGTTACTTTAAAATAATATCTAATTGCGTTAACTAAAGAAGTTAATTCTGAGGTAGTTGAAAACCAAGGAGCTTGCGCCTCGATTATCCGTGTTCTCAAAACTGGATACGCCGTTGTTCCTTTTGTATTACATGTAATTAAGCATTAAATGTAAAGATCGAAGATACGAAGTGTCCACAGCGGCATACTGACTACGTAACCGTTCGCAGTTGGTCGCGAGCTATTATCATTATCATCAAATATAGAGAGGCTTTACGCATTTAAATCGCATAATCTCGATCTGCATGCATTCCGTGACGTTACTAGTTCTGTATAATGAATGCACTTAAAACATGACGCTATCTCGAACAGTTCGTACAGAAATAGAAGCGTGTCTCGATGAATCAAGAATGATCTAATCCTGATTTAACATCAGGACTAGAGTACACTGTATTGCGAATGTGAAGATCAAACAGATGATACTGTACTTTCAAAAACAATAGTACTGGAAGTGAACATAGCGATACCTTGTTTCATAAATGACCGTTAGTGATACAGCGGTATCCTCATGATAAATATTTTAAGGACTTATGATTCGCTATCCAGTTTGCTATCTTAAAAAGTATGTAGTTGCCATTTTAATTTTGGTTGATTTCGTGCATCGCTAATAATACTGTTTATCGTGTAAAAGTCTGTTTTAACGCTATTACGGACGTTTTATCCAATGGAATTTCGTGTATGGAAGAGAAATAGAAATTGGAAGTCTTCGCGGTATGGGCATGGAGAAGAATGGAAAGAATTAACTGGATGGACAACGTGAAAAATAAAACAATGTTGGAGAGGGTTGAAGAGAAGAGAAAAAAAATGAAAAAAAATAGAGAAATAAAAAGAAACTGGATTGGGCATGTTTTAAGAAATAAAGGAAACTGTTTAATGAGAGATGTTAGAGGGGGAATGGTAGATCAAAAAGAGAAAGAAGATTCTATTATTACCGGATGACATTAGAGATGGAAAGAGATATTCAGAGCTAAAAGCTAAGGCGAGGGATAGAGAGATGGAGAAGAGGATGATGCTATGCAGAACATTAAAAAGAGAAACAGCACAGAGAAATGAATTGTTCTCAAGAAGAACAAAATTCTGCCATCGCTTCTTCCATCTCGATCACGAGAGTTATGAGATCATTACAACAGCAGCCAATAGTTGACACTTTAGATTTTTTACTGCCAATATCGAATGGACAAAACCCCTCGGTTTTGTCCACTCGACCACGAGTAGACGCTAAAGAAATGGTCTTTACCGGTTTTAAAAATATTTCCAAGAATAAAAATTATAATATTAACGAATACTATAAAATATGTTGAAATCGTAACGCGCAATGTAATGCATAAGAGTAGAGGAGAAGGTGGTATTATGGAACACTGCGGGTATTATGGAACCACCCCATTTCGAACTGATAATAAAAGCGAACTGTAGCGGAATGTGGCTGAACTGAACTAGGCAGACATCCATAGCGAGGGGAAAACCCGCTTTACTTCAGTTAAACGGTTGTCCACATTTAATCAGCAAATTTGTTTTTTTCAAAATTCACAAGTTTTGAATGCTAAGTGAATTTAATTATTTTTAAAATATAAATCGCGTAGTTGTAGGTTCACTGGTGCATGTATTCCGTTCCAGAGACTTAGGGGTACATATNTATATATATATATACTTGTCAGAAATACATCATACATGCAGTTTTACAGTAATCGGACATTTCTATCCGGATGGATAAACTTTTTAACAATGAGTACATAACGTGTTCTTTGAGTTATTAGCACCACAAGTCATTATGGAATGTATTACAGAAGAAATTAAATGAATATAACAGTAAAATAATATTAAAAACGAGAGATCCTTTACAAATCTCTGCCGAAAGAGAATTTTAAGCCTTAAGAAGTTTGCATGATGTTTTTAGTTTTGTTCCTACATACTTTTGCGAACAAAAACTTTTCAAAAATAAAATTCAGTGGAACCTAGCTTAAGGAACACTCTCATAATGAGCAAAACAATTTCTAACAAATGACTCGCTTAACGAGCGACGTTTCGCATAACGAATGAGGAGAGGGAAGTCCTGAATTATGCGCATGTTACATCAGTCTGTGTTTAGTACTCGTTCTGCTAGCATCTTAGTGTGACAATATACGAAGCGCCCCTATGCTTCGTCACGACGGGGCCGAGGGGTCGACAGCGCGTTTGCGATGACTGCGTTGTCAGGACTGACACCACTGTGTCTTTTGGACAGGCACAGAAAATTTTTTGTGCAAGCGGTCGCGTCTGTAGGCGCTTGGACTCGGGATTGAAACGGATTGGGCGAAAGAAGTGCATTTTACAACTTGATTAAGAAAAATAATACCCGTTTATTGATTATATAAACTATTCATCTTTGGTACGTCAGAAAGCGTTTACAAACATTCGCGCGTAGTATTTACTTGAAGACCGCTCTCTTGATTTGGGCTCTTTTTTCGGTGGAGACACTATAGTCCTTGATGGGTACTTCGGGTCATCAGCAATCGATTTATTTGAAGATGATGAATGGGTATGTAAGTTGGCCTATCTTTCTGATATTTTCGTACAATTGAATGAGCTGAATAGAAAAATGCAAGGTAGAAACGAAAATATTCTTACTAGTATGGATAAGATTCAAGGATTTGTGAATAAGCTAAATTTGTGGATACAGAGAATTGAAAATAGTTCGTTTAAAATGTTTTCGACTATATGGTCACTTGCTTCCGGTAATAAAGTGATGATGAATCTAATTAAAGAACATTTACAAATCCTGCAGCAGAGGTTCAAGAAGTATTTTGGAGACAGTGTTGAAGATATTGACTGGGTTCGTAATCCATTCGTTGCGATTTCAGAATCTCTACCTATTACAAGTGGAACTCGCGGAATTAAAACCAGACAAAATATTGAAATTACAACTCCTCGAAGTGCCTTTGGATACATTTTGGTTGGCAATAAAAAGTGAATACCCGGCTATCTCCGATATGGCAGTTAATATGTTATTGCCATTTCAACTACGTATTTGTGTGAACTGGGCTTCTCGATTCTGACTGGAATTAAAACATCAAAGAGGGAGAGACTCAGATCCGTCGATGATGAAATGAGACTAGCATTGCCAACGACTCCACCACGGATCAACCGTCTGTGTGCAGCTAAGCAGGCGCAAATATCACATTGAAAAGGTATGAGTGGAATTATTTATTTTAATAATAGTAGAAAAGTGTATTTTCTACACTATACAATCTACAGTGAATTAAAGTTCATAAATTTTAATAAACGCACGAATTGATATCTGTTTAATAATAATAACGTGGTATAACGTAATTCTATTAATAGTATAGTTAATACAGTCGACCCCCTATAACGCGGGTTCATATAATGCGGATTCGTAAATAGCGGCGAAAAAATTGCGACAGTATTCGTATAAAGACACTAAAAGAGACTCGTAAAATGCGGTAAAACGTCATCGCCGACTCATGTCGCGATAGGATTGGTCGAATCTGGACCAATAGTGGACGAGCAGCCAAACTACTTACACGCTACTGAGAGTTTAGGCGGGTAAGTTGAGTTTACTATCGTCTGTACAGTATATAAATTAGGTACTGTAATTTTATACATTTCTTGTGATAAAAACATTTCTTATTCATCTGCCATAAAAATTATTTCTATTAAATAATGATGTCTCCAAAGTTCAACGAATTTTTCGCAGAAAAATAACTTATCAGAAAACGCGCCCGCCGTTTGGTGCTCTGCTCCGCGACGAAAACAAGCTTAAGCAATGGCGTCGTCGAACGGAACACTGGTCTAAACTCGAGACTACCGATTATGTGAGTCATAGTAACACGAGTGAGTTCGATGACGTCAATTCGAGTACAACACGAAAAACTCGAGACTAAGGGCCCTTGTCGGCAAACTTACATTTGTATAACATGATACAAAGAAAGTTAAAGCGTTTAAATTATGCATGTTCTCAATTCTTCCAACTCAAACTTCGGCCATTTCTAGATAAAGATAGAAAACTGAAACTGAGTATATACTTGTCCAATGACAATGCATTTAAGAAGGGGTCTACACATCTCCCCATTCCAAAAGCCGATAGACATAACCAAATGTAAAATTTAATCGTGATGTTCACACGCAAATGCGCTGTAGTGATGTGGCAACCTCACTCCAACCTCGAAAAATATGACCAATGTTTTCCTCTTAATTTAAAAAATATATATGTTACCGGCAAAGTATGAAAAGCCGGCATTCTATAGAATACCTAGTCATTGTATATAATGCCCGGCGTTTTTAGGCAATGTATGAAATATGAGAATTATCACATACTTTCCCTAGGCATTGTATATAATACCTAGGCATTCTATAGAATGACAAATGCTATTTAGGCAAAGTATGAAAACAGGTCCTGATAAGGCTATTATATAATTGACGTACATTCCTAAAAAATACAAATGTTATTCTGAAAAAACAATGAGAATGCCATTAAAAAAATTTATTCAAAATACGTAAAGAAAAATGAAAGTTGTACAAAACAAAATTTATGCTTTTCTTATTAAGGGAAACAAAATTTTCATATAAAAAATAAGAAATTAAAATTAACCTACTTGTTGCAATGTTACATGGTAGACTTGAATGACATTTGAATTACATTTCATTACATTTTTCATGCAAAGACATTTCATATTTTGGCACTTTGTTTTACACATATATCTGACGAATCCTTGGCCGCTTCCACTGGACTGAGCAATTGCAACTGACCGGAGAGGAATTTCATGGTCAGGAATATCTTCAATTCTAAGCAAGTTCTTAGGGCATGAAGTGAATTGTGATCTCGCATATACTTGTTTTAAAATTCCTTCAAAAGTTCCAAGTCGGTAGAAACCATCCTGTCACACTCATTACAACTGCCAATACATTGCGCGAATCACCACGCCCCTTGTCGACGTCACGAATAGGAACTCCCACAGTAGTTCCCAAAGAAGCAGTGGGAAATTTTTTTCCAAATTCAATTTCATTTTTTTGGCTTGTATTTCCAGATTGATTTTAGAATTTATTTTACCTTCAGTAGCATTTTCAGTTTTGAAACAAAGGGTGCACAAAATATCCATTTCATCATCTTTACTAGCATGGCCACAGAAGGTATGAATTTTTTGACATTTTTTCCATGCAAGTTCATCACTCGTTTCCTTTAAACACACAACAGGTAGCAGAAACGGAAATCTCTTCGGTAAGCATGTCTTCATCAGGTTGGTTTAATCCACTAACAACTATAATCTCATTCATGTTTTTTAAAACAGGCTCTTTTTCTTGCATAATCTGATTAGTTTCATCTTTTTCCATTGTTTTGATGCTTTCTATTACTTTTTCTAGCTGCTCCTCTGTATTTGTCTTTTAAAACGTCTTCTGGTAGAAAATACGATGTAAGCCCTACTTTAGATTTGCAGCCAAAAAGAGCGTCGTACGGTGTTCTTTTGATCCCAGAATGATAAGCTCTATTTTTCATAAATTGAACGAAACATAGTCCTTCACTCCAGCGGTCAGATTCGTTGTCCTGCATCCAAGTACAGAGCATATTTTCGATATCTTGATTAGCTCTTTCGACACTACCCTGACTGTGAATGGCGAGGCTTCCCATGGACAATCTTCAGTGCTGGTCAAAACTTCTTCAAGCTGGTCACCACATTATTGGCAAATTCCCTACCTATGTCAGACTGTAATATAGATGGTGCTCCAAGCAATGAGAATATGTCCACTAGGTTATAGGCTACTTCAGCTTTTTGACGTTAGACTTAAGAATCACAAATTTTGAGAGATGATCTTGGTACACCATAATAAATTTGTATTCTCTATCTGGTTGAGACTGAAAGTCAATAAGATATACATGACAACTGGAATTAAATGCGAAAAAAAATCATAGGTTTCATAACAATGCCCTTTTTAATACCTTTGTTTTTTCTGGCAAGGTTCACAAAGGTGGATGTACAGTTCAATATCATGACGTGTAACGTTTTTGTATTTGGTTGAAAGTTCTTTCTACATTCTATCACGTCCTTCGTGTCCAATAGCCAAATGAGCTTCATGAAGTACGTGAATTAACTCAGAGTCCGTGACGTAATACTGTACAGTACTGATGCCTTCTTTAACAGGATAAATGAGTTTACTTTTGTTTTCTATAATCATCACATCATAGCGATTCAGCAACCAATAGTCCCTAGGTTCCTTCTTAGTAGTCATTTTGGCTTTTTGTACATCATTTACTAACTTCTGGTAAGTAGTTTCGGTTAAGAAAATACTGTTTTTGCAGCATTAACTCGAATTTTGGACAGTTCATCGTCGAATCGTTGTTTCATGTCTATAGACCACGACGCCTTCTCCAACACTACAGCTTGCTCCTCCATTTCCATGGAGCACAGTAAAAAACTAATTTTTTGTTGAACAAATTTAAGTAAATTTTTTTTTTGTATTTTGACACTCCCGAACAAACCGCAGTGTTAAAAGTCACGTGCCTTGCCACGTGATATTCGAAACCAAACGGAGATGTATTTCATACTTTGCCGGTTTCTCATTTGGCATTCTATAGAATGCCTAGGAAATTTGTAAAATATGAATCGTTTCATAGATTGCCGGCTAGTTTTAGGCATTATATACAATGCCTAGGCATTCTATAGAATGCCGGATTCCGAACTTTGCCCGTAACATATGTATAAATTATAAATTATTGCTATTACTTTATAAAACTAGTTTTACCAAGTTAACATTGAAGAGATTGACAAATTTTTAAATGGGTCTAGAAAATCGAGCTTAATAGGGAAAATTGAACTGTTGTGCCACCTCGTTTGTCATCCTATTTCCCGGCCTGTATCTATTTCGTAGACTACGAATTAATCAATAAAACTTAAAAAAATTATCTAATAAATGGACAATTTAGAATGATACGATTTTATAAATTCAAATTTAATAATATAAACATTAGATTGCACATATTTTTTAGTAGCACTAATAAGATGACTGGAGAAAACATTGTTCAGCAAGAATTTTCACTGTCTTCAATATCTTAAGAGGGAAAAAAGTATTCGCTCGCTAGGAATTCTCTCAATTCATGATAAACTAATTTCCCATAAACCTGCTATAGTAGATAAGATTCCAAATACCTAATATGATAGTTATTTTGTCTTTGCCATTTATTAAAATTAGTAACTGCATGCTTAAAACTAGTCTTTCATTAATTCAAATTCATTCGTATATATAGATATATATTAAAAAAACTCAGTTTTTAAAAGCATGAATAAAATCTTTAATTGAAATTTCATTTTTGCCTTCTTTTTCACCTTGTTAAATTTACAATTTTAAATACTAAATAATAAATGTAAAAAGAAACACTTCAACCATTAAATTTTTTATAATTAAAACAAAAATAAATTCTGATGTTTTATACTTTTGAATTATCTTACAGTAGTTATTCAAATTTGAAAAAATAAATAAATACTTCATTTAAAATTTATATCACCAGTTTAAATCATCTTAATATTTATTAAACTTTGATTAAAAATTTTTCAGTTGTATTCCTGCACATTACTTTTAAACCAGAATAAAAACTATACAAGCCGAAAAATTATTTTCAAAAAAGGGCATTTATTTCTTTAACATTTTCCGGAAGGAGTTTGCACCAACCAAATTACCAAACCATATTCCTTATTGATAGACGTTTTCGTTAATTTTAAGCCTGCTACAATCTTCGATTAGCGGTTATGTTGTCGTTATTATTTTGGTCCAATTTATAAATGGAATATAACAAACATTTTGGCAGTGCTTCTTCCATTTTGAAGTTTTCAACCTTGTTGATTCTCTCTTTCTGCTTGTCTGTTATTTGTGTTTTCAAAATTTTAAATAATCTATTATCAAAAGTAAACACAAAAATATCTTCCGCAAGAGCGGTGTGTGGAGTTCTTGTAGTAGTCGGGTGAACGTAATTTTTTTTTTTGGCCAATAATCGGTGCCTCTCCTTCCCCTGGCAATAGTGCTTGGCTTTTGTGCTAGTCCATTTGTAAACAACTTGTATCCTTTCACCTGAAATAAAATAATTTATGCATAGATTAAAATTGTTTGGGCAACTTAAAAACCAATTATTATTAAAAAAACAATGTTATTCAACAAAAAGTTCACAATTTCTAATCAACTTCCACAAATATATTAAAAGAATATTTTTCAGATGTAGAAAATGAAATATTATAGAAATCATTTCAAATTACTGCTTGTTAAAATTTAAAGCTATTAATTTTCAATTCAAAACATTTCTTCTTACATTATATCAATTTTAATTACTTTTAAGTAATTCTTTGTAAGAAAATTTCAATTTAAAATTCTACTTAGTTATTATTTATGTCTATTACTATCATAATATATATTACATTAATATTATAATATATGTGGGGGGAACCAAAAAAAAAAAAATAAAATAAAATAAAGCTTTTATACAAAAAATCCGGTGACTGAAGAAATTTTTTACAAAATTTCTTCAGTCACCTTCAAAGTACTCTCCATTAGATGCAATGCACTTGTGAAGTCTTTTTCCCCACTGTTTGAAGCATCTCTGGAACTCTTCAACCTTGATATCGTCCAGTGCCCTTAGCGAAACTGTTTTTATTGCCTCCACACCATCAAAACACTTCCCTTTTAGATTTTTCATCATTCTTAGAAACAGAAAAAAGTAGCATGGGGCTAGGTCTGATGAAATACAGAGGGTGGGGAACGACAGGCCATCCCTGAGAGGTAAAATAGTGGGTCACTCATAAGACCGTTTGTGAGGGGTTGTTGTCGTGATGAAGGAACCTGCTCGCCAAAGTTCCGGATGTTTCCTTCGCACATCCTCTCGCAGACGTCTTAACACTTTTTTGGCAGATTTGTTCAATGTTTTCATTGTTTTGAGATGTTGAAGGATGCCCAGAACTTCGCAGGTGGAACAAAATAACAGTAAGAGAAACACAACACTATGCTCAAACATGACACTGTTTGCACAGCTGTTTTGTGAAGGTCTCTACTAACCCCATGTAACAGGAAAACTCTATACCATGTATATGAATGGCAGTACGCTCTCAGTTCGGTTTTTTTTGGGTCCCCCTCGTATATACAGGTAACCCCTGTATAACACGACACTTCTATAACATGGATTCACTCTAACACGATTCGAGAATTGGGTAAAACCCTCGTACAACACGAAATGTAATAAATTTTCACATACTTAAGTACTAATAGTTCATAAAAATTATTATTTTCGTGAACTATTAGTACTTAAGTATGTAAACGTTCTTTTCCCACCTTCTGTCGATACGTGTAGTCCTTCTCGAAACTTGTTTTAGTGTTGCCAGATCACAACATTTCTGATTTTGGTGTTGCCAGATGTTTTTCCCTTATTCCATACTTGCTTTATTCTTCATAAGTGCTTAGCACCATATAAGGAAATTTATAAAGATCTATTAACTAAAAGCAAGCAATCTAAAATAACATTTTTTGCAAAAGGTAGAGCATGGATCTGAATATAATGCAGAAAAATGCTCAGAGGATAAGGATATCTTGCCAAAAAGAAAACACCCTCGGTTAATAGTGCTTACGAAGAAAACATTGTTTAATTTATATTACTATGCATTGCTTAAGAAAATTTTAATAAAGATATTTATCTTAATTATGAAAATATAATAGCATGTTTTTTAATTTTTGGAACCTACACCCCCTTTTCGTACTAGTTCTTTGTTTCGTATAACACGGATTCGCATAACATGGCAATTTTTTGGAACATAACTCCCGTGTTATATGGGGGTTACCTGTATATAATATAAAATTATATATGCCAACATGCTTCTGTCAACATATCATGCACTGCTATTACTATATTGACAGGTCCATCTTTAATATTAAAAAAATAAAAATGGTTGCTATCAATTATATCTAATGAAAAACTAGATAAATTTTTTTTAACATATAAAACATCTAATGTTTTGGTTAATTTATGATTAATGAAACAAATTATTACATATAACTCACTTATTATTAACAGAAAATGACTACTTTATATTATATATAACATGCAGAATTATTTTACAACACTTATTACCCTTTTTTTTATTTAATAGTCATTCAATCTTCAGCTTTATTGATATTTTCATCTGGTTTTTCATCTTCAATTTTGTCTCCAGATTCTACAGATGATGCCACTGCCTTTTCTGCTTTTTTCTTTTTCTTTTTAGCTGACTTTGGTCCCACTGCTCTATTTAATAGCATCTAAAAAAAAATTTTCATGATGAGACTATAATAAATTAAACAAATAAAAAATATTTCAATATAAATCATCCAACTACAGCATCTTAATTTTTGTATTTTAGCTATAAATAAATAATTTTCTAACTTAGTTTGTTACATTTGGTTTTAAATTTTAGAAAAGATCATAAAATAAGTTCATTCATTTGTTTTGAGTTTTATTTTTTATACATTTAATAAACAAATAATAAACTTATTAAAAGGCCTTCACTGGACAAGCAAATCAAATCTCAATGAAAAACAAATTTGAATCTTACAATTCAAATTTGTTTTCCATTGAATTTGATTTACTTGCCTGATGAAGGCCATTTTCTATATATGAACTAAAAATAACTTAAAGAATAAATAGGATATCTATCATTTTGCACTTTTATATGGTATGATAAAAATACAAAATCAGATGTACTGTATATAAAGTATTAGAAGAGATCAATACTTTTTATTAAGTTAGAATTCTTTCTTCCAAATATTAGCTGCAGAAGTTTTGATTTTATTTAACTGATCATATGAATTAGTCTACTTTGCACTGAAATTAAATCAACAAATCAAGCATTAAGAAAAGCACATTTTAAGTATGAAACAATAGTATATGTCTTCATTTGCAAAAACAATTTAAATCTAACAATGACTTTTTACTAAATTTTATGAACAGCAAAAGAACCATTTAGATGGTAGCAAATAATCACTATAACTTATTTTACAATCTGTATTCTTGTTGGATTATTATTTTTGAATTTAAGTGAAAATTTTTCTAAGAGCTTGATAATTAATTAACTCTGTAAAGAAGAATATTTAGTTTTGTTTCATAAGAAAATGAAATTCTTTTTCATCATCACAATTATATTTCTTGAAGAGAATAACTGTTATTCAAATTTTAAGCTTTTTAAGTTTAATATTTAATTGGAGTCAAGTTTTTCCCTTTCAGATTGCAAATGTTCATTTTAGCTATTTTCTTTTAAAATTTCATTATTATTACTTATAACTTTAGTAAACAAATTTTAAGAATAAAATTTGTTTCTTAGAATACTTATTTAAGGAATTTAACTATTTCTAATTTATTTTATATTATAGAATATTGCTTTAAAAAATAAATAAATAATCCACACCTTCAAAGATTCGTCTTCTAATTTAAATTCTGTTTCATACATATCCATATCAATGGGTCCAGAAGTAATTTTATGAGACCCAGTTGGCATCAGTAAAACAGTAAATTTGAACTGAGCTACATATTCTCCTGAAAAGATATTTTTATTTAGGTATATTAAAATATTTTAAATAAATAAAAAATAGCTAAATCTCAAATCACTGTAGTAACATCTGTATTCATAATCTACAACCGAGAATCAGAGTCCAACATTAATCAATTGGCATTCATTTTAAATTATAAATATTTTGTTAGTTTCTGAGTCAAATCCTTAATCACAGATTATGAACATAAACTTTAGAAACATTTTTTATCACCCACATATTAACAGAATGTGTGTGTGTGAAAAACTTTCAAATTTAATATATTTTACTTAATCTAAATCCAATATATTATCTGTTATTTTTATTATTATTCACTTTTTTTAACAAGATCTCAATTACTTACAACCTTGATATCGTCCAGTGCCCTTAGCGAAGCTGTTTTTATTGCCTCCACACCATCAAAACACTTCCCTTTTAGATTTTTCATCATTCTTAGAAACAGAAAAAAGTAGCATGGGGCTAGGTCTGATGAAATACAGAGGGTGGGGAACGACAGGCCATCCCTGAGAGGTAAAATAGTGGGTCACTCATAAGACCGTTTGTGAGGGGTTGTTGTCGTGATGAAGGAACCTGCTCGCCAAAGTTCCGGATGTTTCCTTCGCACATCCTCTCGCAGACGTCTTAACACTTTTTTGGCAGATTTGTTCAATGTTTTCATTGTTTTGAGATGTTGAAGGATGCCCAGAACTTCGCAGGTGGAACAAAATAACAATAAGAGAAACACAACACTATGCTCAAACATGACACTGTTTGCACAGCTGTTTTGTGAAGGTCTCTACTAACCCCATGTAACAGGAAAACTCTATACCATGTATATGAATGGCAGTACGCTCTCAGTTCGGTTTTTTTTTGGGTCCCCCTCGTATATACAGGTAACCCCTGTATAACACGACACTTCTATAACATGGATTCACTCTAACACGATTCGAGAATTGGGTAAAACCCTCGTACAACACGAAATGTAATAAATTTTCACATACTTAAGTACTAATAGTTCATAAAAATTATTATTTTCGTGAACTATTAGTACTTAAGTATGTAAACGTTCTTTTCCCACCTTCTGTCGATACGTGTAGTCCTTCTCGAAACTTGTTTTAGTGTTGCCAGATCACAACATTTCTGATTTTGGTGTTGCCAGATGTTTTTCCCTTATTCCATACTTGCTTTATTCTTCATAAGTGCTTAGCACCATATAAGGAAATTTATAAAGATCTATTAACTAAAAGCAAGCAATCTAAAATAACATTTTTTGCAAAAGGTAGAGCATAGGGCTGAAGAGNACTTTAATTAAAATAAGTGCATCATATGTTTAACAATAATAATTGTACATTAATAAATAAAAACTAATGTTTCTATTTTAGGATGGCCAAAATATTTGTAGTTTAATGTATAATTAGTATAATAATAAAGCAGATAAAATAAGTCTCAATGTGTGATAAGTCGATAAATAAATACTAGGAAACAGTAAGCAGTAAAATGACAATTTAATAAGTGGTCTAGAAGTTATTTAAGAAGAAACGTATGCATTCGTACTAAAATATTAGAAGTATTTATTTAACATTCACAAAACAAAATCCAACTTTAACGTTATAAACAGTTTTAAAGGTCATCTACATACAATTTAAAAATAAAATCCCAATCTTGTACTTGATTTCCGACAATCTTACATTTTATTTTCCAAAACAAGCGATAAAAATTTCGAAAACTGAACGAGATCCGAATAGGAATGAATTTTTTATAGGAAAAACATTTTGTGTCCAGGAAAAAAAAATTTATATACATATATACTGTATATATAAAACATGTAATGCTTGTAAAACCTATAGTACTTATAGAATGAAACGGAAACATGACCCGAAGCATGACACTGTAAAGAAAGGTCGAGTTCACTTTGCTAACTACCGGAGGGAGGAATGTTATACGAGTGGGTCCGTCTGGTATTTACTCCTATACTTGCGCCTTTCTTTTTGTTTCGTTAAACAAAAAGAAAGCACCTTTACAAATGTAGGTCGACACAATTTCTTAATACTAATTAGTCTGCATAAAATAATAAATTTATCTATTATGTATATAAGCAAATCCCTCCGTATTCGCGATTACTTGAGAGTAAATAAATAAAGATTCCTACGTACAATACAAATATATATTTTCCAATAGCATTTTAGTTAAATATAATAGTTTTAACATTGTTTATTTTCATCATAAAAGAAATTTAGAATTTGTCATTCGCTTTATACTTTTACTTTTTATTCTAAACACGGCACAAAGGATCGGATTTATTCATTATTTTATGAGGAATTTTCGCCTTTGTCTTAATCAATTTTATATAAAAAACAATGTGAAAATTAATTCGTAACATCCCGAGGCGTTAGTTTTAAATGAATTTAAACAAACGTACGAATTTCAGCGACGGGTCGATGCCATTTTATCAGGAAGGACTAATGCTGTTCAATCCAACAAATCGAAGGCGTTTCCACTATTTTTAGCTGACGTCAAGAGGTTAAAAATAATCAATCGCGTCTCGTCCGCAGCCGTGAATGCGCGAATTCGCATATACCGAGTTAACAGTACGAGGTTACCGTGCTTCATTTTATTATGATTTTAAATTTATCTGGTGAAAATGCTATAAAACCAAACGTTCATATAATTGATATATAAATAAAGCAAGTAAATCTGGTATTAAACAGCTACAATTACAGAACGAACATGTGAAAATTATGTGAACGTTAAACGATTAGCGAAATTTCAATATTTTTATAAATTAATTTTATGTATAATTATACCTGACTGATCTATTGTTTTGACAAAGATCAGTCAGATATAATAATTCTGAAAAAATAACAAACGAGAACGCGATGGTAATAACACAGATCGATCATCCTTACAAAAAAAATTAAATTTGAACATAAAAAAACATATTTATATTACAAAACACGTTAAGTAAGGAAGAAATTAAACCGATTCGCGCGACCGTTGAGGGAGATGCGCAGAACCGAGCTTTGTCTTTGTCTCCGTGAAGCTGGTTGTTAGTGGTCGGCGTTTGACCTTGCACTCCAACGCTGTTTTATCGCGAGTGTCTGTTACCTTTGTCGATATCGTCATGACTTCTAGGCGCAGAGAGAGTGAATCTTCTAGTGTTCCTAAGCGAAGGAGAATAGTTTTAAAGCTTACCGAGAAAATTAAACTACTCGACAGATTACAGAGCGGTATATCGGCAAGCGCCGTTGCACGTGAATTCGGCATGAACGAATCGACCGTGCGTTCGATCAAGAAGAAAGAAGCGGAAATACGTAAGTCTGTTAAGGAATCTGCTCCTCGAAGTGCCGAAGTTACGTCTGTGGTACGTGATATTCATTACGAAATGATGGAAAAGAGATTAAATGTATGGATTGAAGAGATGATGAACGAGAGGAAAATTGTCATGGACGATATGACTGTGAGACAGCAAGCACTTCGAATTTATGAACACGCCACGAAAGACGTGCAAAACCCTAAACCTTTCACCGCTAGTAAAGGGTGGCTCGAAAGGTTCAAAACTCGTTACGGCTTGCGTGATATAAAGTTTAACGGAAAAGGTGATTTGACCGATAAGGAAGCTGCCGATGCTTTTATTTCATTATTTTTAAACTTAATCGAAGAAAAAGGTTATAAAAATGAACAAATATTTAATGCTAGCGAAACACGTTTATTTTATAAATGGACGGGGGTTGGAACGTACATTAACGAAAACAGATTCGGCATTAAAACCGTTAAGGAACGTGCAACATTATTGTTGGCTACTAATGCTACGGGAGATTTCAAATGCAAACCTCTAATGGTACATCACGACGAAAACCCTAAGGGCCTACGAGGAAAAAATAAGAATCAGATGCCAGTTTATTGGCGTGCTAATAAGTATGCATGGATGTCTAGACAGATCTTTTGGGATTGGTTCAATAATTGCTTCATTCCAGAGGTTGAGAAGTATCTCCAGTCAAAGAACTTGCCTTTTAAAGTTATTTTGATACTAGATAATGCTCAAGTACATTGTAGTGATGATATTGAACACGCTCATCCTAATATTGAAGTTTTATTTATACCACATAGTAATACTTCTTTAATCCAGCCACTAGATCAGGGTATAATTAAAATGTTTAAAAGTTACTATGTGAGAAATGTTTATAGAGCAGCAACTAAAGCACTGACAACTAATGAATCATTTACAATGACTGATTTTTGGGAAAAATTGAATATTTATAATATTATAGATTTTATACATACATCTTGGGATGAAGTTTCACAAACCACAATAAGCAATTGTTGGAAAACTATGTGGGAAGAATGCGTGACAAATTTTGAAGAATTCAATAAGATTGATGTAGTTTTAAAAGATATTTTACGTTTTGCTAGGGAAAATGGAGAAGGATTTGATATTAGAGAAGAAGATATTGAAGACATTATTAATGAAATGACACAAGAACCAACAAATGAAGAATTATATCAGCTACACTTTGAAAATGGAAATGGTAGTAGTGAGGAAAACAGTGACGACGACGACGATGATAATGATTACAATGTTGAGGATGAATATGAGCTACCTAAACTAAAGACTTTCACTTCTGCTAAACTTTCATCGCTATTAAGAACACTTGATAGTGTATGCAATGAACTTCTTGAACAGGATCCTATTTTAGATAGAAGCATAAAATTCAAGAAAGCTGTTGAAATTGCAACTCTTCCTTATGTTGAACACTTGAAAGACATTAGAAGACAAGCTAAACAGCAAATGCTGACAGAATTATTCAGACCTATTGGCAATACAGATTCTCAACCCACTACCAGTTCAGGCAAATTTAAAGGAAACAGAAAGAAATTGGAAAAGAAAAATATTGAAAGTATTGTAGATCATATGCAAATTGAAATAAAGGAAGAAAGAATTGAAGAAATGTAATGCAACAAATTTTTTAAAGTGCAAATAAATTGTTTTAGTGTAATCTATTATTATTTTAATTGTGATTTATATTTTGATTATTGAAACTTGAACAATAAAGTAACATATCTTTCATAATAATTTATTAATCTGTATTATCAAACTATACTGGATATTAACTTTAATTTAAAGCCAGAAACAGTATGTCATTACCTGGTGCAGTTAAGCTTAACAGAATTGTGTCTAAAGTGACAACTAATAAACATTATATCATTTAACTTAGGTGCCCATTGGCTTATAAACATAATTAGGATAGAAGGATGTTCATAACTAATTGTTTGTAACTTCAAAATTATTCAATTAATGTTTTATATCCATCATTAGCAAAAGTATAAAATTGCATAATAATATAAATAAAATTTGTACTGTATGACATTAAATACTGACTTTAGTTTAATTGAAACACAATAGAAATAAGTATTTGCAATTTATCAGATAAAAAAACTGTATTTGCTCTGTTATAAGCAGAAAATTAGTTGAATAATATTAATTTTTAAATAGTTTAAAGATATAAAAATGTTTAAATTAAAAAGAAGCACTTGTATATTAAGAAAAGCATGGTGATTTTGGTACCTACAAAACTATTTTTTCCTTTGAAAAAAATTAAAAGTTTATCTTATAAATTCAATATTCAGAATTTTTCCAAGAATACACCCTCAAATGCAAAAATACTATACTTTCTATAACAGCAATTATATACTAATTATATTTACAAGAATTTAAAAAAAATTTTAATCTTTGGTTCAGTATAGCAAATTTTATAGCATGAATGTCATTGAGTCTGACAGACAGATTTCATCAAAAATATAATATAAAAATGAATGAATGAAAAAACAAATTTAAATTTACTTGCAAATTTATTGATTCAAATGCATTACTTAAAAAATTAGAGTAAACAAACTGGTTTATTTTAGTTACATTTGTTGTGGAATATATTTTAACTAATAAATAAATATCAGAAGTCAATTTGAAGGAGAATTTGAGTCTAATGAACTCCACATTAACTGAAAATATAATTGAAATGAAAAACTGAAACTGAAAACAGTGCAACTTCTAATTTTTTCACTTTCAGTTTGACAAAATCTCCCTTGAAAATATCAAAAATCTCTTAAGTTTTTCAGTTGTGATTTCACAAATAACAGAGTTTTGCAAGTGATGACAAGTCATGAGCAAACCACATTACTGCTATTATTTAACAAATAGTTTAAATCAATGTGACAAATCATCTCATAATTATCATTTTGTTTAAAATATTGTCTACAAAACTGACTTAAGTCAAAATAAAATTCCTGATCCCAAGGTGGCAATTCACTCAGCAGCTTACATTACAATAATATTTCCATTGGTTTTTATAAATTTCTCTTAACCAAAATAATTTTTTTTTCTTTTAGTGTCTTAATTAACAATTAACAGACTACTTGCAAGTGATATGAATATCAAAGCCACCATTTTGGAAAATTAGCTTCAAATTCTGCACGGTTTGGCAATTTTCAGGTAAAGTGGAACTTAGCCAAACAGAAACAAATCTGTAACTGAATCTCTTTATTTTTCAGTTTTTGTTATCGGTTAATATGGAGTTCAAGCCTAAGTTATGTAAATTAAATGGACACATCATCAACGATTTCATTATCATACCTAATTCCCAGTTTTGGATAAATAATTTATCATTTTGAATTAATTGCTAATTGAATATACATTAGAATCTTGTTTTAACAGATTGTGAAACAATGGATTTTTTTCAAGTCCTCCACATCAATGTAATTTTACCTTCTTTTAGTAAATCATAACTTGGGATAAATCATAATGGATTTTTTGTAGCCTCATCTATTATAAACTTGGCATTTTTTCAACGTTTAGTTAATATGTATTTTGATGTTTCTGGGAATTTGCACAGTTTGATGATGCACTTGTTACATATGGAATATGTACAATTGTACAAAGAGAGTCAGCAGGCTAATATGATTAAGGAGAAGACACTTGGTGAACATTCTGATGCTAGTCCAAGTGTAGTGTTGAAACTTACAAGGCTGTGGAGTCTTTCCAAGTCAAGAAAATTCCCCTGATGAGTTTTGACATAAATGAACAGACTGCACTATACATGACATTGCTAATATCAAGCTAATACCAGCTGTTGTTTTCAACAGGCAGAAAAGTGGCATCAAAACAAACCTATACAGATGAGTTTTTTTTAACAAATTAAAGTCAAGTGAAGTGCTAATGAGCATACATGATTTGCCTCTTTTTTGTGCTTACAGTATATAGTTTCCATCAACTTTATTGTACACACATACATACAAGATTGTTTCTATAGAATAGAAATCTCAAGAGACTGAACAATTTAAAATACCGATATTTCTTTTATGTAGGGGGTTAAATAACAGATTTTTCCTGGATGAACAGAAATCCATTGTTCTCAATTTAATGAATTCTCAAAACAACAGATGAATGTCAAGAATCTGTCATATCATGAACAATAGATTGATGATTTTTGATGGTCTGAGCAATATGATTCTAGATTAAAATTAGATTCTACTGTACTGTGAATTAACCAACTTGAATCAGATATGGCAGAAGTTTGAACTGCAGGCTTACACAACTAGAAGAAAGCTTAACTTAAAAATGTTTAGGTGTAACTAGTAATATCTGTTCAATATTCTACACACAAAGTGGTTATATTCTATAAATATTTTATACACAATTTTATGTAGATTCGGAAGTACTGTCCTTTTATAATTTCTTTTTTCTTATGATAACTGAAGCTTCTTCACATTCTAAAGATCAGTAATAATTTTCAAATGTACTTTTACAACTTAAAATTTTACTAAAAAAAAAAACTCAATTTTATGTAGCAGCATTCTTGCTTAACAATTTTCAATAATATACAGAAAAAAATATATAAAAAGTCCGGGGAATTTCAGTCAACCTGAAGAAGAGCGAAGTGATCACTCGAAAACATTTGTCAACAGCAATATATAGTATATACGCGTCGAGCGCCAGTCATAGGTTCCAGATAGTGCAAAGTTAATCTATAAAAAGAATCCTGACAATGAATAATAAGGAAAATACAAAGAAATAAAAAATAATGCAGAATAATGAAGTTAATACAGTCAATCTCATGCAATTGTAAAGATAAAAAAAATTCCATATAGCAGAATCAGTTTATTCTAATCATTTTGGGACTGGACTGATAATAAATTAACTGACCACATCAAGTAAAGTAAATAAATAAGACAATTAATGGAAATTTTTGATTTATTGACTTTTACATTCAAATTATTGTTTTAATACATCTTTTTNGTAATGTATCAAAAATATTTGATTAAATATTAGTCACTGCTAGTTTTAAATTAGTTTCGAGGTGAGCCGGTTTCTCGTTTTAATTTTTACTAAATTCATTGCAGGAAAAACTATTCACACACATAAGTTGTAGAAAATAACATTTGAATTTTTGCTGCATACTTCTTAAGCTAGGAAATTGATATATTTATACACATTTTATGCGACTCGGGCCGCGGAATGCCCATCCCTGACTTAGACTATGCCTACGACGAGTCGATCGCGACACATTTTTACGATAAAAAGTAGATCTTATGTACACAAAAGTTGGCCACCCTTGATATAGAGTATTTAGTTAAATAATGGCCTAGTTTGTCTAATACATCTTTTTAAGATTTATTAATTAATAATTAATGTAGTCTTTCCCAGAATAAGAATGAAGCTAATGTTCATTAGTTCAAATGCATGAAGGAAACTATCTCCATTGTGACAATTTTAAGATAAAAAGTAGCTCTTATGTACACAAAAGTTGGCTATACCTGGTATAGGCACTCTATACTCTATTTTAATAGTAAACATGCTTAAAAAAAACACTTTTTACATACACATTTTTTTATTCAACACACTTTTGTTTACAAAAAAAATGTATGTATATTGTCTGACAACAAAGTTCAGGTTCAAAATTTCCTTATCAAATTAACTTTGTAAACTATTAAAATATGTTTAAAAAATAATTTACTTATTAAAGTTTCATATCATTTTCATATAATTTTAGTATTTTATTCTGACTGTGGCCACCCTAGTTTGTTCTGGGTCCAAAAACGTGGATTTTGGCGTGTGGTTTTCTTGAAATGTTCTGTGGCCCCTGGTTAAGAAACATTGCACTAGACAATAGTAATGAGTTTTATGGGGATGTTTTAATCTCACATGCATATTTTACATAGCTGGGTGAAAAAATTTTTTATTGGTTAATCAGGGATGTACAACCTACAGTCCAGGGGCCACATATGGCCCCATTTCAATGTTTAAGCAGCCCACAGAAGGTACAGGCCAAATCCTTTCTTTCAAGCGTGTCTATGAATTACTTGCTCTGTTGCGATATGGGTCCTGTTACTTTAATGCAGTGAAACAAACCCTTCCTATGTTAAGTCTATCAAGAACCTTTTTCACTTGATTGGACGATAAAATTATTACCTACACTCCTTTTAAGCTCAGATTCGCGCTTTCTGGCTTGAGACTTGGCTTTATCCAATAAAGTAACCGAAAATCTGACGCCTGGGAAAATTGCTGCCAAAACCATGCCCAATCTACCAATCAGAATCTAGAATGTAAACCAGGGCTTCTTAAACTTTTTTTATTCACTACCCCATTTATGATTGTGATTTTTTTTGCGACCCAAAAATACAAAATAAAGATATATACAAATTTGCAAAAACAATAATGGTGTGCTACCACAGTTCACTCTTGTGTTACAATGGAACATAGACAACTAAATACACTGAAAAGCAACAACACTATGCTAGTTCACACTGCAATCAGGGTTGCTGAATCATTGTCACGCTGCACCAAAAGTGACACAAACCGCAACTCACGAAACCTATGACACAAAGCATGCCTTGCTTTCAAACTCTCACAAATTATTTTCAATATTTTGCATTAAAATCTTGCGACCCCAAGATTTCCCTAAGTGACCCCAAATGGGGTCGCGACCCATAGTTTAAGAAGCCCTGATGTAAACAAATGCTAAAAAAATTGCTATTTTCACTTATTTTTATGTTATTTGATGTTATTTAGACGAATAAGCAAGTTTTTCTAAGCATAAAATTGAAACTTCCTGATAACACCAGAAATGAAGTACTAACATCACTTATTCTATTTGATTCTTCTAAAAATCGTTAAAATATTTGATATCTAAACCAGAAAGTGTGTTAGCTAGAAATAGAGGAACTTCAGCCACTCCCATTTCTCAGGTCAGAGAAAGTGGTAAAACAGTTGGGTGCTAATGACTTTGTGAAATGGAAAAAGTTCTATACTTAGAAACTTCCAATTTGCTTGGGAGAGGAAAAACTTATCTAGCTACAGATAAAAAGAGCATTGATTCAATTTGATACAAATTTTTTTTGTCTAGTACATAGTGAAGTGAGTTTCATGAGAAACATTTTATGGCTAAATGTTTCAGATAAAACATTAATGGCTTTATTAAATAGTCAATCAACAATAAAAGTAGAAAAATTAGAGTTAAAAAACAGAAAATATAGCTACTTTAGTTCGTTTGCTTACAAGTGCAGTTCGATGAAAGAGCTCCAGTAAGTAAACAACCAATTATTTACAACAATGTCTCTCCATAGATTAACAATAGAAAAAAATTTTTTGCACCAATTTTTAATTATTACGTTGGCCTAAGAAAATTAATAGTTGAAATAGAATCTTACGATTAAAAGGAAGCCGATTGCACTAAAAAGTTTTTGATTTAATAATTATTTCAAATTGCATCTAGCCATAACTTCCTGTGATTGTCAACACTGCCTGCTGCTAAAGTAATTAGACGCCTTGTGTGTTGTAAAATGGTCCGGCCCCCTGGTCAGTAAACTTAATCATTCTTCAGAAAAGGTTGTGCATCCCTGGTTAATAGTACTGTACCTCCTTTAAAGCCCTGGTCACACTATGTGATTTCTAGCCGCGCAGGCGACTGCGACTGCAACAAACGCAAGTCGCGCGCGTCTTCTCATGGTCACACATTGTTCGTTGACGTTGCAACTCGGAAACACGTGACCCTATAATAAACCAATAAAATTATAGTAGCTTGTTTTTGACTACTTTTGTGAGTTTTCCGACATTTTACATTCTACTTCAGAGTATTTACGGAATTTTAGCCACTTTCCTTATTAAAATAGCAAGCAGTTCCTTTTCTGGAATGAATAAAAGAAAAAAAGGCAATTATTTTGATAGAGCTGGTGAGAATACACGAAAAGATAAAATCTTCAATAAAACGAAGAATTAAAATCCCACAGGTATTCGTGAGCCTGAATAAGTTTGATCAATCGCAATTCTGTAAAACTATTAATCCTCTATCAGCCATGATGACGAACTATTTTCAATGTTGTCACTGTATGATGTAGCACAAAGGCATTTGTTGATTGGATGCACGTTTTCAATCGTCGCAAGTAGAACAAACTTTTTGTTTCTAGTTGCGGTTGCAGTTGCGCCGATTTTCAAGGGGGATTACTAGTTAACGGGAACAGCGATCACGGTTGCAGTCGCCTGCGTGGCTGGAAATCGCATAGTGAGACCAGGGCTTAAGCGGTTAAGGTGGCAGCCTACCGCTCTGGGGGACCTGGGATCGAATCCGGACTGGTGAAGGAATCCCCAAAAATTTTTCAGGGAGGTGGTCCGTTCGGATATGTCGGGCCCGTCCTTCACCATCCAGTTGCCCCATTGTGGATATGGCCGAATCCCTAATGAGCCTGTTATAAGAAGAGCTCTTAATGCCCAGGACAGAAAGAGTACAAAAAAAAAAAACAAAAAAAAGTACAACCTCTAAATAAAGAAGTTTATCTTCAATCTAAATTTTCTTTGTAATACCTCGTATTTGATCCAATTATTGCTAATCAAATATTCTGTGATTATTCTATAAATTTTAGGCATTTTATAGTTGAACCAATTATTTGATGGAAAAGAATGTATGTACTATGTAAACTATTTACAGAATATGTGAAAACTTTTTTGGTCTTCTGACAGTGCCGGATTAACCAATAGACAGATAAGACAAATGTCTAAGAACCATAATTCGGAGATGCTCATCTTCAGTACAGAATCTTTCTCTGTTTTAAAACAAGTTTAAAATTATTTTAAAAATTCAATAGAACAGGGAGGACCATGTATGGTAATTAGCAATGCATGCTATAGAAAAAAAGTACTCTCGAACAGCTAGATTGCAAAGATATTATATTGATCAATTTTCTGAAACGAAAAATTTTAATTTTTTAGACTGATTAATGACTACAATTACACATATTTCTATATATTTTTCGTTATATCAGAAACTCTTTTATTATACAACGAGCAATTATTTATTGTGGCATTGTCACAATGCCTGCTACAATTTTTAATCATATTTTTAATTTATTTAATTTAAAATATATCTAAAATATATAAATTTAATACGAGATGGAAGCATAACTGCCTACCTCTAGTCAAATTAATTAATTTCTATTACTTAATTATAGCCTTTACATAGCCCAAGAATTTGGCATATTGTGTCAAACATATCTATGATTTTTTTTTTGTTTTCTGCAAATCAATTCTCATTCCAGGTTGGTTCATTCTGTGCTAGAAGAAAAGATGATGGATGATTCACAGTACGGTCCTTAACAATTCACATTGTACAATTTTCTTTGAATAAATGGTATACATAAAATATTTGAGTAGTTTTTTTGGCATAGAACGCATTATCGGTATTTTACATTGATTTCTATGGGAAAAATTGTTTCGCTTAATGAATGTTTTGCATTACGAGTACAATTCTGGAACGAATTATGCTCGTTAAGCGAGGTTCCACTGTATATAATTTGTTCTAATATTCAAACCACAGCAGTTATCGAACTCCGTTCTTAAATATCAATACTAAACCTTAAAAAATTGTTAAATTGTCACTTTTCAACTATTTCTGGAGTTTTGGCTATTAGCAGTGTTTACCATTCTGAAGTTTCTCACCCATATCAAGAAAAATTTTAAATCATTCAAAAATACAACAGAAAGCATCATTACCAAATACAATGTCCCACATAAAACTGGTTTTCACTCACTGATTGAATGAATTACTGTAATCTTCATATTGGAAAAAAATAAAACATTTTACTAATTGGCCAGCAAAAACTGACAGGTTGAATTTTGGTCATACTATTAATATACTGAAAGTTTCAGATCTTAAATTGACAAATCTTTTATTTCAATTTATTTGTCTTGGAAGCTCTTAATTAATTAATTAATTAATTCATGTTTTCAAAACTGACAAATGATTTAGAAAAGTAATGATAATACATTTTAGCTACTTCATACTTACAAAAGTAACAAATAAAAACATTAAACAAACTAATTTTTGAAATAGATTTTAAACTTTAATTCCTTTCATATTGGTGAATAACCTAATCAACATTTTCATTTTGTATAGAATCATTGGTTGATTGATAAATAAGTGTTTTGTCACAGTTTTAAGTTATTTGAAGCACATGAGCTGAATGACTGGGTTATGATAGAACAAGATACAAATTTTGACCAAAAAGTAACAGATAAGTTTATCCTATTTGTAAGATTCCATTTTAAGAGAAATATTCAGAATGAAATATGCTCATAAATCTGGTTATACTGTACTATGAAATAATAGTAGAATATATTAAATTAAATGATTTTCTTAACAATTTAGACATTGTATTTCTATAAATCAAAATAATAGAAAGGCTACAAATACTTTCAGCACCCAAAATTTCCTCCAAACAAAAATAAATTTCCATAAAAATTATTGCACACAAACAAAACAACAATTTGCAAACAAATTAATAATTATTACTATGTAGTTTGAAGAATTCAATCATACTGATAACTGAATAGGCTTACCATATAACTTTTCCACACAATACTAAACTGATAGATTATGTAAAAAATTTTTAAATTAAAATAATACTTTTAGCATATACTGAAAGTTTCGGATCTTAATATTAATTTAGAAATGTAAATATAGACCAGGATTGGCAAACCTTTTGAGTCCACATGCTATATAGTAAGCATACTTATCTTTAAAAATATTTATGAATGCCAAAATTTCAGACAGAAAAACAATTCTAATTGAGAATTTTAATTAAAGCATTAATCAGAGTAAATTTCTTTAAATTTACTCTAAGAGGCTGATTGAAAAAAATGATGATAAGATGATAAACCAAAATTGCTTGATATGTTATGTGCCAGATAATGTCTCCTGATATGTCACTTTAGGCACACATGCCATAGGTTCACCACGCCTAGTGCAATTATAAACTTGGATGTAATAGGCTGATGAATAGAAATAAAATTACATATTTCACAACTAATGCCACAGATAACCTACTGTATTTTTAGCATAACACACTAATTAACCGGTTGCATACGAAGACATTTTTGATATTAATGTATCAGGTCAGTGGATAAGTTCACGAGTATTTTATGACCTTGAGAAAAATCTTGTTTTGCTGTTAAAAATGCCAGTCTAATGTGATACTTTTTACACTGAAGTGTTAAATTGGATCTCATTCATATAACACTGTTCAGAATTGGGAACATTTCAGTTGTTTATTTTCATTAAAATGGAAGTAACAGATGAATATAAGAGACATGTTTTATACTTTTTATTTTTAAGTCATGAGAATGCTACAAATCAGCCAAAAAATTAAATACTGTTCATAATCAAACTGTAATTAGTGTAAGGACTGCGCAGAAGTGGTTTGAAAGATTTAGAAATAATGATTTTAGTGTGGAGGATAAGGCTTGTACTGGAAGACCTGTTGACTTTGATGATGATGCTCTCTCTGCACTAGTTGAAGCAGAACCATCTTTAACAGTTGATGAAATTGCGGAACGTTTAAATTCATCCCATGGAACTGTTCATAGACATCTACAACAAATCAGAAAAGTTTCAAAGCTAGGAAAATGGATACCACATGAACTGTCAATAGCTAACTGACAACAACATCAACTGCTCAACTCAAAAGCTTCAACTGGAAAATTTTATCTCATCCACCATATTCGCCAGAGGTTAATGTGTACCTAGGTAGTCCAAGATGGCAGCGCTTCCGACTGTTTGTGGGACTGACGAACGCCTTGTGCTAAATGTCACTAGCTATTGATTCACGGTAGTTCTTGAACAAAATAAAAAAAGGAAACGTCTACTAAAAATATAGTTAATCTAACCGAAGCACCGCCATCTTGGACTACCTAGGTACACATTAACCTTGCCAGATATTGCTGCCAGTGATTAGCATCTTTTTCGGAGTTTGCAGAATTTTTTAAAAGGGAAAACTTTTGAGGATGAGAACAATGTAAAAAAGGCTATTTCTAAATACAGTAGAGCGTCGTTTATCCAAAGGAATTCCAGTCGACAAATTTAAATTTTCGCTGGTGCTGTGGCGCTATAATCTTTGGCTATATCTTCGGCTACTCAAATATTTTACGTTTTTGATACTAAATTAACTTCTGAAGTATAATTTTATATTGTTTTTATATTTTTCAATATATTTATTTTGTTTGTACAAAAAAATAAGTTTTAATGATACAATAGTCTTCGTTAGGCTCACATCAACGAAAATTCAACGCGAAGTGACACGCAACGGAGAAAAATTTCAACATGGGATAAATTAATATATTTTTTCGTACATAATTGGTTATCTGAACAACCCTAGTCCCCAATTGATTTGGATAAACGATGCTCTACTGTATTTTGATTCAAAACCGAAATCATTTTACAAAGACGGGATTAAAAAGCTACCATCAAGATGGCAAGAAATTGTACAAAATAATGGTGAATACATTATAGATTGAAATAAAATTTAATTAAAATTTTTTGTTGCTTTCTTTGTAGATAAAAATATGCATGAACTTATGGACTGACCTGATAATTAAACATAAAAAATACTTAAAACTGAAAAAAAAAAAAAAACGAAAGAAATGCGTTAATTTTGAAGAAAAAGTTTCAAATTTTATTTTCCTTAGTCTCGCCTTTCTATGAAATCTGACGCTGATGAGTCATTGTTTACACAGCTGGAGTTGGATTTCCCGGGACATTCTCATATTAGTCTCAGGAGGCGATGGGTTTATAGTAGGGTAAATACTAGCTGGACGTATATATTTAAATATTTTTAAAAAAATTAAAATTTTTATTGAGATTTCCGACCCCCGACTTAATTAAACTTGTATATAATAAAATCTATTAATTAAAAAAATTAAAAAACTATCGGAGGTCGTTTTTGACATCAGAAACTAGCTTTAAATAACTTTACCGAAGGAAAATCAGTGCACTACAACTTTAGAACGATGAATGGAATTTGATATCAAACTCCCATTAAAAAACTAAAAAGCAATTAAGCGTGAAGCGTGTGTCATTAAAGGCAAATTAAAATCGCAATAAAATTTTTTTGTGCGGGAAAAAAATTTTGAAAAAATTTGGAGACAAAAAACATTCCAAAAATTTTTAAAAAATTTCAAAAATGGCCTTAAGGACCGCATTTTATGTAACGCTATGTAACTTGCCCGAGATATCTCGGGATATGTCCTAAGGGAGTATTAATTAAATAGACTTTTTTATGTCCAAAAACACAAAAATTATTTACAATGTTGTTGGACAACTTTACTCTGAAAAATTATTTAAGTGTACCAATTTTTTTGCAAAATAAAAATTTTTTATGCTTGACTCACTTTTTCATCATCATCAGAAAATGTGATCATGTTTTTATGATGTTTTAAAATAATTTCAATGTGAATATTTTTTATTTTATGATAAATTTACAAAAAACAAATAAAGAAATAAATAAAAATAATACAGTAGAACCTCGAAAACTCGACCTAATGTGGACCGAAGGGTGGCCGAGTTTGTGAAAATGCCGAGTTATCGGGAATGGGGTTAAAAAAAATAAGTACGAGTATTTCCTCAGAAAATACTGTACTGTACTTGTACAGTATTTACTTGTACAGAATATAACAGAGAATAAACTGCCCAAATACCCTTAAACAAAGGAAAAGTACGTCCTTTATGAAGGCATAGAGCCACTACATGAAAATGAAAATTAATGAATACACTGTGTACAGTAATTTACCTGATAAGACAGACCTCAGAAAAATACTTTGAGAGCTTTTATACTTTTATAAAGCTGTCTATAATGAAAATTAATGAACTAAGGATTTTTTCGCCCTGCCAAGGTGTGGACCAGTTATCCGGAGTGCTAAGTTATCGAGGGACGAGTTTTCGAGATTCTACTGTATTTATAAAATGATAATAAAAACTTTTAATATTTAATTTAATTGCTATTTAAATGAGACAATTCAAAAAAGTTTTTAAACATGTTCATTAATTTGCAAATTTTCCATATGAGAAATGAGTGAATAATTTACTTTTTAATTTATTCTTCTCAAACTCTCAACACACCTTTCAATCAACTGTGACAGAATAGCATACCTAGATTACATTTATTTTAATTTAAAAAAAATATATGAAATTATTCGAACTTCAAGACACCATTAAAAATAAAAATTGCATTATAGTGAATATTTTTTTTTAGTTTACTGTATAAGTTGGCAACCCCACAGAAAGCCCGTTGCGACCCATAGGTTGGGAACCTGTGCATTAGAGTCAAGAGTTTTGAAATAGAAACAATCTCTTTTTCATTTCTTTTTAAAGCTCTACTTCAGTTTTTCATAAATATCAAAACCATGGTTCTGTAACTAAAACTATTTGTCTTTACTGCCAAACACTTAACTGTGCAAGCAGGCAGCAATGTAGCAAGTGAGTAAACTGATCAGGAACAAAAAGAACAATGTTTCAATTTCAGTTGTAAAACATAAGAACCCTTATTTGGTAACTTTCTCCAATTAATGTGTGTAGGCTTGTATAAGACATTACTCTGTTTTTTGCAGCTATTGCTGTATTATTATTTTTTCTAGCAAATTTATGCTGAACCTCATTTATGCAATCATACATATTCTGCACCCCTGGAATATGCAAATTATGTATATTAAATAGAAATCAAAATACTGAAAAATAAACAATTCCTGTGAAGTTCTTGACACCATACTAACATATAAAATAAATATTTTAGTATATCCTCCTCCTTAATGGATAAAATTTATAAGTAAATTAAGTACAGTAGAGCATTGTTTATCCGAATCAATTGGGGACTGAGGTTGTTCAGATAACTTATTTTTTGGATAACCGATTTTGTATGAAAAAATATATTAACCTATCCCGTATTGAAATTTTTCTCTGTTGTGTGTTGCTTTGCGTTGAATTTTCGTCAATGTTAAGCCTAATGTAAACTTTTTAAAATAATAATTGTGGCTATTATATTGTTAAAAATTATTTCTTTATTTTTTCAAACAAAATAAATACATTGAAAATTATAAAAACAGTAAAAATTATACTTTAGAAGTTAATCTAGTATCAAAAACGTTCGATACAGCACGACATACAGTCCTCAGAAAAACACTACACAAATGTGCCAGTGTGTTATACACTGTTGGCCATTAAAATTGCAACACCAGGAAGGAATGATCATACGAACGTCAAAACCATATGAAAAGAAGAAGAGGTTAGGATATGCAAATGATTAGTATTTCAGCACATTTAGATGATGCAGGAGGGACAAATGACCTCTAAAGCACTGCATAAAAGAAAAGTTGTGCAGTGCATTTTTCATTCAGAAATTGCTTCGTAAGGTCGGGATTTCATTAGAATATCGTGTTATGCCTCGAATAACAAGAAGAAATGCTTACCAGCAAGTGTTGGAATTCGATAGAGGCAGGATCATTGCCTATCGAGAGTGTGGATTATCGTTCCGTAATATTGCCACCCACACTGGTCGAAATCCAACTACTGTCATACGAATATGGAATTGATGGGTTGCTGAGGGTCTTACTGAACAGCATGCAGGATCTCAATGCCCTCCCATGAATAACACCTGAGAGGACAGACATATTGTGAGGTCGGCTGTGCAAAACCACACAACCACATCACGAACCATTAGTCAGGAAATGAGCTTGTTGCAGCACATCCAGTATCTGCTTGTATGGTGTGACGATGTTTGCAGCAGCATAGACTGTCAGCACAGCGACCATTACTTTGGCTTCCCTTGACAATGCAGCATAGAGAGAGACAGCAACTCTGGTGCACCCAATGACAAAGCTGAATACAGGAGTAGCAGAATGTCGTCTTTTCAGATGAGTCCCAGTTCTGTGTGCAGCATTCTGATGACCATATACGTGTCTGGAGGCTCCGAGGAGACCGCTCATCACCTGCTTGCATTCGATATCAGCTTAGGGCTCTGCACCTGGTATGATGATATGGGCAGCCATTGGTACGACACACGACACACACATCTCTAGTTTGGATCAATGGTAATTTGAACACAGATTGGTACATTTCTGACATCTTACGTCCAGTGGTTGTGCCCTATCTTTGAGGCCTGCGAAATGCCATCTTCCAACAAGATAATGCAACACCTCATGTTGCACGTCGTGTTCTGACCTTCCTCAATACAGAGGGTATTCGATTGTTGCCCTGGCCTGCACAATCTCCAGATCTCTCACCAATTGAAAACATCTGGTCATGGGTTGCTGAGAGACTGGCCTGCCACCCCTTTCCAGCTAATACGGTTGATAAAGCGTGACACAGACTTGAAGCAGCATGGAATGAGTTGCCCATTTCTGTCATCCAAGCCAAGTTTGACTCCATGCCTAACCGGATAAGGGACGTTTTAGCTGCCAGGGGTGGCAAATGTGTGTACTAATTTCGCAACCCTGTAAACCCCCAAACTGCTTGCAAATTTAATCATTTTGTCTTCATGCCATACTGTTTACATACAATAAATATCTTTTTTTTATTTGCTTTCCTTCTTGGTGTTGCAATTTTAATGGCCAGAAGTGTATATTCAACTTAAGTCTAAAATTTACAATTGAATATAGCTAACATAATATCAATATATTATTACACACAAGCATTACAAGAGTTCAAAAATTAGTATAATAAAAAAAAAGAAAATTTTGAAATAAAATATAAAAATTTCTAATTTGTATATTTCTACAATGAATAAGAATTATTGTATTCCAATAATAATAATAAATAAAACGAAACTATAAACCAATCTTTAATTTAATAACTCAAATCTATCTAATATATAGGGAATTATGTAATTATTAATCAATTTTTCAAAGCTATAAAAATAAATTATAAATTTACCTTCTTTTTCATATAAAACTGTAAAAGGTTCAACTAATTTATGATTTACACATTCTACAACTCCCATACGTGCCTTCTTCTCATCATCAAATGCCCTAAAAAATTAAAAATGGAAAAATTTAACGAAACAATTTAAATAACCATAAATCTTGTTTATAAATATGTCTAAAACTTAAAATGGGATATACAGTAGAGCATCGATTATCCGTCACTTCGGTTAACCGACCGTTCTTGTCGGCAAATTTCAAATGTCCGCCAGTGATGTGGCACTACAATATTTGGCTATGTCTTGGCTACTTTAATATTATTTTTGTTAAATTTTTGCGTGTTTTAGCTGGCAATATCGGCTCGACCATTGAAGGGAGGCCAGTATTTAAACGAGACTTAATTTTCTAATTATGAGTGGTTGTTTGTTTTGTGAGCAATAAAATAATTTTAAAATAATTTTTAACGATACAATAGCGACGATTATTATTTTTTTAAAAATTTGTTAGGCTTAACATCAATGAAAATTCAACATGAAGTTGGTTAATAGCGATATACTAATATACTAATTATATGGGATATACTAATATACTATAGTAATAATGTATTTTTTCATTCTTTTCGGTTATCCGATTAACCTGAGTCCCCAATTGAGTCGGATAATCAATGCTCTACTGTATTAATAACAGTATCAAATATCTTATTCTGGAGAACTGTCAAAATATCAATTAAAATTCATTAATATATCGTTTAAAGTATATTTGTGAAAATGACAATTTACCTACTATATTATTTTAAAAATAAAACTAAGTCAAAGATAATAGGTACTGTACATTCACTGTTGAGATATGGTATTGATATCAAGTTTGAAATTTATAGGATATTGATGAAAACGATTAACTTGTTTATTTTTTCATTAGTAGTGTTATAATTAACAGACATTTGTAGATGCAAAAAAATGCATCTTGACACAAATCAATATGTTTACAAACTTAAGTCTTTTCACTACTACATGAAAATATATAAAATATACAATACACAACTAAAAATATAAAACATTAATCAAACATATTTTATTTGAAATTCTTCCTGAACTATTAACAATCTATATGCAGAGTCAATACAGGTTATTCCATCTGTGATTCCTGTCCAATTATGACATCATTACCTGACCTATTAAGGTCTCTGCATTTTCCATTGCTATTATATAATATTCAGCCAAGTCTATTTAAGGCCATTTTGCACACAATTATATATTTTTTTTAATAAAAAAAACACTTTATTCACTTTAAAAAAACGAAAAACTTAGCATAAAATTTATTATGCAATTAGCTATGTCATATAAAAATTTTCATAATTTTATTTAAATAAGAAAAAAATTTGCTGACACAAGTCTTTTTCTTATTTAAATAGTGGTCCAGCACAAATGCATTCAAGATCATTACACTTCTTTCCACCTCTCCATAAAACTTATAATGGAAGCAGTAAAGTTTTGGCAGGAAAGAGAGTCGTCGTCAATGGTGTTTTTGAAAACCTGACTTTAAATTAACCACTTGACATAGGGCTGCACGTCTAACATGTTATCATAGTCATCACAACTGGACCACTAAATGGCATTGAGTATTGTTTATGGGTGAATCCCATTTGTCTGTGGAGGAATAATGGGTGTGGCAGTCTCCTGGAAACATTACATGCCAGCCCTTTTCACCAAGCATTACACCAGCCTCATACTGGACATTATGTTTGATCAACAGACAGCCCTGGTGCACATTTCTAGTACTCTGACAGTGGACCAGTATTTCACACAAATTGTGAGGCCTATGGCACATACAACTGTGCACTTGACATGGTGTTCCAGCAAGATAATGCCTGACTGCAAGTCGCATGACACTCTCACACCATCCTGAATGGAATTCACATCCTTTCCTGGCTGGCAGCCTTGCTGGATCTCTCTCCCATCGAACACCTGTGGGACTTTGACCAATGTGAGGTGCACTGCGAACCGCTGCCACATACTGTACAAGCAACACTCGCCGAAGTGGATGCAGCTTGGCAAGAAATACCTTACAGAACCATTAATTGCCTCATTGATAGTATTCTCACTGTATAGCTGCCCTTGTGGGCAACATTCATTAGTGAATAAACAGGGTCTGTTGCATATCTTTGTTTGTTCATTTGCATATATCTGTCACCTCTACTGGTCCTACAACGTGCATGTGGCTAAACATATTTCTTCGTTGTGTTGTGATTTCATTTATGAGTGCATAACATAAGAGAGCTAAGCATTTTACAACAATTTAAACATTTTTATCAAAAATAAATTCTGCATAACCATAGTGTTTATTTTCTTTTTAGCATTATAACAGTTAACATACTAAATTAGTACATCAATAAAGAGCTATTTTTGGACAATTAATTTGTGTAAAGAAAAATTTTAACAATCTCATTTTAATTTGGATATATCAAACAAACACATTTGTTAGTCATTAAATATTTAGCATATTTAAATATATATATTGTATATACACACACAGGAATCACAGATGGAATAACCTGTATGGACTCTATATTTTAGCAGATTGACCAGCATATTGCATATAACCAGAGGAGACTAACATGCCAATAACCTGGGGTTACTGGCATACCAGTTAAACTGTGACTAAAAAATAAAATTAATCAGAGCTAACAAAAGTAGTTATTAAATAAATGTTAAAGAAAACACTCTTTCAAGTACAATAAAATAACATTGTAATCTAACTGACTTAAAACCAGGAAGAGAGGTTTCATTCACAGAATAATAAAACAATAGTGACTTATTGGTAGTGGCAGTAGTAGTTAGTGTGGGCTGCAGTGACAATCACCATAAAAGTAATAAAGTTTTACTATCCTGACCTTGAAAGATAACACCCTATCAAATTTCACACAAAGCAAATGTTAATCCTGTAAGTTGACATAATTTACAGTAAAATACTGAAATCTAATGTTTATTTTTGCATTTTTGAATCAAATTACAATAAAATAAACATAAAAAAGCACTTTCAGAATTCCACAAGTATTTTACATTATTATAAAAAAATTCAAAATGAAGAAATTAAACATAGTTTTTGATGTAATGCTGAGAGTTTCACAACTTTAGAATAAAAAATTGGTATCTAAGTGACACCATGTGATGTAACTCATTTCGTTTTTTATGTAACCTCTGGAGAGGATGTGTAACCTCTCATAAACTGACCTGCCAGACAATCTGCAAAAGTACAGTACATGTATTTTTTGAGTCAGTAACAGATCTAAAAAAAATTATCTATGCAGCATAATTTCATATTATTAAATAAATGTATTTACTCATAAAACAAGTATTACCTTAATGTGAAAGGCATATTTCCAAACCGCTTATCTACTTCACTAAAAAATGCTAGAAAATAAATAAATTTTATATACATTATAAACAACTACTCAATCTATTTATATTGCCAAATAATCTTCCAATTATCTATTGGGCTATATTAATTATAATTAGATACAAATAAATTTGGCTAGAGGTAGGTGGTTATGCCTTCATTTCTTGAGAAATTAATAATTAGAATTAAATTAATTTTAAATTTAGTGTTCTGGAAGAAAAGAATAATTTAATTTCTGATTGTTAAATCTATCAAGTGATAGTAGCTTAATTACCTACTTCTAGCCAAACTAATTTTTTTCTAATTATTATTATCTGTAATACAGTGCGACAAATCTGGCAGATTATTTGGCAATATATCAGGTAGTTGTTTATATACAAATATATTATGCCAGAATAAAAATGTTGTCTGAAAACCATAGAGGGTCATGTGTGCTAAGTCATCCTCAGTCAGTGCTGCAAATGACCAGTATTGTTATATCTAAATTAGTTAATAGAGCTGGAATTAATGGTAAGACAGAGGTTCAGGTATAACTAGCAATGCNGATTATTTTTAACTATAAAATTCAGTTTTTACTATTTATATTTCAGATTATGTTTTATTATCAGTTCTATTTTTGTTTTTATAAATTTCATACAAAATATTATATGCAATTGATTTTTGATACAGTAATATACATGGTCTTTATAATTAAAGTTCCACTTTGAAATGGTCATAAAAGAAAAACTACTGGACAAAATGTTATCAAAGTTGATAATAGCTTACTGGAAGTCATGGGATTTTATTTTCCACAAAAAAAAAAAGTTTATTAAAAACTCATCACCAGTGGGAAATGGCACTGTATGCAATATTGTTAAACGAAATAAGACACAAAGACATCGGATGAAAATAAAAATGAACAATTTGGTGAAACTGAAAAATGCAATACACCAACATGTCTGTAACGTTCCTACGTTATACTAAGAGCTTCTGTGTTCTCACACAATAATGTGATTTAACTTGCTTTCAGAAAATGGTGGATGCCACATGAACATGCTTTGTAACACATTTTAGAAACAATTAAAAACATTTTCAACCGATGTCTTCATGTCTTATTTCATTTAACAATATTGCATACAGTGCCATTCCCTGCAGGTGGTGAGTTTTTGAAATATTTTTTTTTGCAGAAAATAAAATCCCATGACTTCCTGTAAACTATTACCAAGTTTTTACTTAGCTATATCTCCATGATATCCTCATGGCACACACTGTTCATCTACTTATGTAAAAATATTGGTCAAAAAAATTTTTCTGCTTATCACTGAACTGCTGCAGAAAACTGTTAACGCATACAAATGAATACAATTTTTCATCGTAACACGATCACATTTGTAAGGTAGCAATTTTCTGCTCGGATATCATCAAAACATAATATCATGGATGTTTGTCAGCTTTGCATGATGTAATGACATATGTGGTCTACAAGTTGCTACTACAATGAATGCTTGTCTCTATAAGCTAACTTGCGCAATATGAGTTTCAACAGTTTAAATGGCTTTGTGGATTTATTTCATGCCTCAATAATACAGAAACTTCTGAAAAACACCTCAACTCTTCCATCATTTATTTCCAGATAAACTTGTTTCACATTAGTACATACTATAGCAAAGTTTGAAGGGCTTCCACAGAGAGAGCTGGCAAGAACACTGTTCTATAAACAAAACAATGCTTTATAAACTAAATAACACATGACATTAAAATTTGGCATATGCAGAGCAGAGAACACATATAACAGAATTTTTCAGAATTGTGAATTTTGAGCAACAGTAATTATGTGCAGACTAATTATGCATGAAAAAATTATTAAAAAAATCACTGCCTTATGCAAGTTCAAAAAGTGTGAGAGAGCACAGGTTAAAGTTTAATATTATTTGAAGTGTTCAAGTCTATTTCTAGTTTATTCATTAAATTCAAATTTTGCTAAACACATTATATTTTCATATACATATAAATATTTTAAAATGTATAACAAGGGAACATTTTCTTTTTATTAACTTAGCAATAATTGTTTCTTTATAAAAGAAAGAGATTACTTATATATAAGTAATCTCTTTCTTTTATAAGGTATAATTGTCAGCAGTATTTACAAAATAAACAATGTTTTTAAGCAGGTTGCTTTAAACAATCATATTATATATATAAGTAATCTCTTTCTTTAGAAATAAATTTAGAAATTTCTTTAAGGTAAAAGAAATTTCTAAATTTATTACATATATATGTAATAAATTTAATCAACATTTTAAAAAAATAAACAAGCAAGAGGAAATTAGAATTTGTATTTTAAATGTTTTTTAATCTTTTACTTTGCTTGTTTATACTTTGAAATTATCAAACAGTTCTTAAACATTATTACATAGATGTCAAAATTTACTTATTAATTTACCTAACTGTAATATTAAAAAGAAATTCAGTAGGGTTTTTTTTTTTTTTATTTAAAAAGACTAAAGATAATAGATAATAGAGCAAATAAAAAAGAACTTTGAATCAAATTATAAGAAAAAAAAAGACAAACAATAATATGAAGAAATAAATAAATATAAGTAAAAATAATAAAAAGGAATTTATATATAATACTTTAGTGAAAAATTAATATATACCCCTAGAAGCTTTCATCTTCAACTGATAAATTTCATCTGTCTTTTTATAAACAGTGGTACGTGTATCCATTTCTCGACCCTTGAATATAAATTAAACAATTAAATTCCAAATAACAAATTATAACAAATTATTTAATTAAACTTACTTTTCCTTCACCTGTACTAATTAAAACATCTATGGCATAAACTTCATGTAATTCAAATTCACATTTTTCATGTTCTTTCCTAGGAAAGCACTTAAAAATTTATTATTTCCATTACAGTAAAAGCATATTTTTATTAATAAAAAATAATTATAATAATAAATTTTTGAATAATGTCTTTATTAATATTATATTTATATTATTTACAAAATGTGAAAATTATTATTATATTATATTTTATTGCATTGCATTTTACATAAAATTAAATAAATAAAAGTTTTAAATGTTATGTATTAATTTTAAAGCAATTTAACTAAGTTTCATATGAAACATTATCATATGTAACTTTTATTATTCTAAAATTAATAAAATTTGCAATTATATGATAATTATTTTTGAAATTTTCAAATCTACTCTGCATTGTTAATAAATTATTCCCAACTTTTTAGCTATGCTTTACATATTTTACACATAAAACACATTTTCCAAACATGTTTCTGATGCTTTTGTTTCAAATTTTCTCATTATATGAAACAAAGTATACTGTTATTAAAGCTTGTAAAAGTTTTTTTGAGGCCCAAATACAAAATTGACCATATACAACAATAATAAAAAAAATTAGATAAATAGAATTATTATAATGTTTTCAACTAAAATCATCAAATGATTCAGCTGAATTTTTATTGGGCTATAATATAAGTAATTGGAGCATGCACCAATCAAAAGGTTCCAAGTGCATAAAGCTGAATTTTACAAGAAACATGAAAAGCAGTTTCAATTTCTGTATGTTACAACTGTGACTACGCAATTTGGAACTCTGAAAGTTGTACTGTTATCATAACTGAAGATGATGTTTTGTGATATAGACAAGTGACAAAAAGGTTGCCCATATGAATATAATAGTGGAATTTTTTACACAATCCCAGTGCCCTGTTTGTCCTCTCTACAGATAATTCTTTGCCTTTCTATCTGCTATTAATATTTTACCTTTATTATTTCTTTTTGTTATTTTACTAATATCTGTTTTAAGTTTCCATTTTAAGCTATTTTTTTTCTTTCTTTTTAATATTAAATAAATTTATTGTTTTATCTACTTCATTTTTATGCTATGGTAGAGAAAAGAACATTGAAGATGAGATTAAAAGAGCAGGAATATCAAGTCCAGATAATAATAGAATAAAATATTCTACAATTAGCAAGAATAATCTTAAAATTCTATTCTTAAAGCAAGAATTATAGTTATATACATTTAAAGAACATATTGCAATTATGAATAATGTTAACTTAATTTAAATAATGGAATGTTAGTTGATGATACTTGGAATGATGTCATATAATGATAAGAGTAAAATGTTACATGATGTGAGATGATGGTTATCAGAAATACCAGTGATTGACAAATTGAAAGAAAAAAAATGAGAAAGTATGGTTTCTGTTGCAAATGATATATTTTTGTAAGTTTTTTAAATTTATATCAATGATTATATTTTAAAAACTAGTTTATTATTATAACTTTGTAGACTAAAAAGGGATTTGGCAAGGCAAATCTGAAATGCATATAAATAAAAAGAATTTGCAAACTTTTTGTTAGTAATTCTTGGTCTCAGGTGACTATCAGAATTGGAAGATATTTCAAATTTGCTTAATTTAAAGGTGTTTTAGACAATTAGTCTAACATGCCTTTTAAGTGGTTATCAGAATAATTAATAACATCTGGCACATACTGCTAATTTTTAGCTTAGTCTTATTAGTCATATCATAGCTCAATAAAAATTCAACTGTATGTTTTTGATTATTAACAAATATTGAGTATAGTGTTATATATAATCAACAAAAATTTAAGTGTCATTTTCTGTTTTTTACAATTCAATTTCGAAAAGAATTTTTTTGACTTCAGATGAAAAACGTTCTCATGAAGCTTACATTATTCTGCTTAATATTAACATCACTTTTCACAAAGATCTCAAAATTAAATGGAATGATCAAGTCTAAGAAAATTTGATTTAAATGAGGAATATAATATTTTCATCCAGTTACCAAACAATAAACTATTTTATAGATTTGAACTCTAAAATATTATATTGACATGTATTTTCAAATTTTATTTTTTTCCCTCTTCTCTCGGTCTTTTCAGATCACCCAATATTTTTGCCTTGCTATTTTACATTATATGGGTATAGGACTTGACCACCGGAGCTGCTGGTGACTTTTACTACGCACTTTGATAACCTGTAGGAAGCTAGTGTATTGGCTCTGGTTAACTTAAATTGTCAAAAAAAGTTTGAAACTAGATACAAATTAATATCTTCTGAAGAAATACTAAACATTCACCAATATGCAACGTTCACTAGTAAAACATGGAAGACCACATTAAACTGATCTAAACTGGGAAGAAAAAAAGACCAACCAATTTCAACTAACTCCAAACTTAAAACAGACTTCAACTTACATGTGGATAAAGACTTACAAGAATCTTCCTCAGTTGCTATTGACTCTTATTTTGATATAACATCACAAAGTTCACAGAAATCTGCAGGTGAGTTAAATGTACTTTGTTCTATTTCACCGACTAACTCCAGCAACTCACTTAGTAATTTAAAAATGGAAGAAGAACTTATGCAGTATAAAATGGATGCTTTAGTTAACGAACTCCATCATAATAACATAATACTATATAATTATCCCATTTTGAAAAATATTGCCAAACCAGAAATTTGTAATTTTATTAACTCAACATTAAATTTACAAAATGTATCACAGGAAGACATTTAGAAATAAAGAAACTAACCAAGTCAACGAACCCAGTTATAAAATTAACATTTAGAAATAATCAGATCCGAGACCACATTTTTACTGCTTTTATAAAAAAGAAACAACAAAACCTACTGGATGATTGGAAGAATATGCAGATGGCACCAGACCTAACAAAGGATTCATGAACTATACGAAAACACCTACTCTCATCTTTTTATGAAATAAGAAAACAAAATCTTCAAATAAAACTACATAATGACACTTTATCAATAGGCCGAGACAGATTAGCATATAGCAGTGTTTCTCAACGGGGGCGATATCGCCCCCATGTGGGCGTTTTTCCATGTTGAGGGGGCGATTAGTAACAATTTATATTTTGGGGGGAGCGAAAAACAATTTTCTGGGCGATATAGTATAACATTATATTAAGAATAATTTGATATTTTATTCATTATATCGTACAATAATTAAACAAATAACATTATACTAGTCACTAATCTACTCAATGCAGTACGAATTTGGCGTTAGCCTTGGCCCTCGGCATCAGAATTTTGAAGTGAAGGGGGCGATACTACGTAATGGTTTTATTGAAGGGGCGATACTACGTTGAAGGGGGCGACGATTCGTTAGAGGTTGAGAAACACTGGCATATAGTATAAGTATTGGGAAGCTGGTTTATGTGGAGACCTTTCTACCTTTTTCTTTATCAATGGTAACAACAAGTTGATATTCTATAAAACAAAGCAAATCTTATCAAGAAAAATTTACCATAAACAATCAATTAATTGGAACAGTCAAGGTCTCAAATACACATTACTACTACTCAACTCCCTTCAATCAAAATTTAAATCAGATATAATCAGTATAACTGAAATGTGGATAACATCTGACCTGTTTTATAAATCAAATTTTTTCAATGAATTTATACCAGAAACCCTATTGGCAAGCAAGTCACTGGGTCTAGGACATCCAAGTGGTGGTCTATGTATTTTAATTAAAAAGGATCCCGGTAAAATAATCCAAGTTAAAAAATCTGATAACTTCATACTACTATTAATCTCTACTAATAATACTCATACTTGGAAATATAAACAACAAATTAATCACAGTGATGAATACCTACATTCCCCCCAAATGCTTAGCAAAATTACACGAAACTTTTAAAATAATAGAATCATGGCAACATATCACTCCATATATCCTATTAACCTATTCTATGTTGAAATTTTTATTTTTTGCCTGTGACACCATGTTGAATTTTTGTGGATGTTAAACCTAAAATTTTTTTTTTAAATAATAATCGTATTTACTGTATCGTAAAAAATTATTTTTTTTATGTTTTCCAAACAAAATAAATATATTGAATAATACAGAAACAAAAAAATTATATTTTAAAAGTTTGTTTTAATATAAACATTGTGACACATAGCAACATCTAGTATCAAAAACGTTCCGATATAAACACGAAAATATTCGGGATTGCCCACGCAGCTCAATAAGGTCAACACAAATATTTTCGGGAACAACGTAGAACAGGTTAACGGGAGACTTCAACTCACATATTGTCAAATTGATTGACTCCTGGTATGGCAGCCCCAATTCTCTTATTCAAAATATCTGTCAATCCAAGGATAAGTACACCAATAGACTCAAAGCAAACTTGATTGAAATAATAACTGATGATAAACTGTACATTTTAAATGGCCGCATTAAACCTGATTACCCTGCAGAATATACTTGTCTGGTCCACAGTGGGAAATCCACTATTGATCTTACAATGTGTTCTGAATTTTTACTAGATTACTGTTTGGAATTTACCACAATATCTTCAATGCATCCAATCATTTTCCCACTGTAACAAATTTTCTATTGTTTCTGCAAAAGAAATCAACTAGTTTGCCTAAAAGACAACAAAGGATAAACTGCAATATTTCAGGTTATTGAGCTGAAATCAAAAACCGATTCACCAACATCTCAGAAATAATCAATTTTAACAGTGAAAAGATCTATAAACTTATAATTCACATAATGAACGGCTATATACAAATTAAAAATGCCAAAGATAATATTCATAATAGATTCAAAAAACCCTGGTATGACTTCGACTATTATAACATGAAAAAAACAAAACAAACCAGTTTAAAACTATTCAGAAAAGACTCAAATGACAAATTTTATTAACTACAGGAAGGAAGGCAAATCACACTTATAATAATCTTCTCAAAGTCAAAAAGAAAAATTATTTTAGAAATCTCAAATCATCCTTAATCAAAAATAGCAAGGATAGTAAACCGTTTTGGAAAATCCCTCAATAATAAACAATGATACATGGAGAAACTTTTACCAGCAATTTCCAGATTCTCAACCAATTCCACAACTAATGCCTAACATTGATCCCTACAATGAACACTCAGACTCCAAATTCACAATTAACTAACTAGAAGACACCATCAATAAAACTAGAAGTAGCTCAACCCCAGGTAGTGACTACATTCCAATCAAATTCCTGAAGATGCTTCCGTATCAAGCAAGAATAAAACTATTAAATTTATTTAATTCAATGTATAAAGCAATCTTATATCCAGACTCTTGGAACTCCGTTATACTCACAATGATGTATAAAAAAGGGTGATCGTCTTTCTCCAAACAAAAAAAGTGTGTCATTTATAGATATTCAAAAAGCATTCAACTCAGTCTATGTTAACTTATTGGTGAACAATTTGAGGCTAAAGATGCAGGTGCACAATTTTCATCAACAATACTAAAACTACTCTCAAAATATAATATAAAAATAAAATAGGGTAAAACTATATCTCCTCCACTAGACCTATCATGTGGCATACTCCAGGGTGACCCTCTTTTACCTTATTTACTCAATTTTTACTTATTTGAAATAGATCAAATTTTCCATAATCTTACTGATGGCATCGAAGTCGGTAATAAAGCTTTTCATTATATTCAATTCGTAGATGACCTGGTAATTTTAGATCCAACCAAAATCAGCCTTCAAAGAAAAATTAATCAACTAAACTCTTACTTGAAATAAATTTACTTGACAATAAATCCTGCAAAAACAAAGGTTATCATATTCTGCAACAACAATAAAATTTCGAAAAAAGAATCTAAGTTATACCTAGACAATACCCTTTTACAAATAGTAAAAGAAGTTAACTTCCTGGGAGTCACATTTGATTGGAATGCCACATTTAAAGCACATCTCTCTTGTATTAATAATATAGTGAAGCAAGCTATTGACAATCTATTGTATTTATACTCAACTCTGAAAACTACAAACTTGCACATACATATGAAACTTTATAATTCAATAATTAATCCTATCGTTTATTATGCAAGTCCAATTTGGGGTCTAGATTATCTGTACAAACTTGAATGTTCCATATTTACTTCCTTTGTAAACTACTTTGTACATCTAGAAAGGTCTATTCCAGGCTATGCCATATGCTATGAAACCAACTGTATTTGGTCCTTTCCTTTTTTCTAAAATGAATAATTAAATTGTATTACCTGACTGAAATTCAAAAGTGATAATAATATAACCATTATACACTAGGAAGTAATTAAAAAAAGTAAAAATTCAAGAACAGAGCAGCTTTGGCAAACCAAATTCCACAGAATATTGAATTTGGAGTATCGTACCTGTTGTTTAAAGATAATCTTCAGGACTGGAAATATGGCTATACACTACAGATGGATACTGCAATATCTCAATCTATAAATAAAGACCAAACTAACCTAAATCAATGTAATTATCACCCTTGATATATAAATTTATTACATATTCCATCTTTTCAACCGTATATGACTAAATCAATAAACCTCAATGTAAAAAGATTAATAGCCAAATTATGTCTCAACAAATACCCTCTTTTTATTAGTAACATTTATATCAACTTCTCAAACACTCCATGCATTTGGTGTAAATTTTAAACATTCTCAATGTTCCATCTATTACAACTTTGCAATTATGAATGACACAGAAGATATCATGTGGCTACTCCATTGCAGTTCATCTCTCAAATTCAAAAAGAACTTTAATAATCTCAATAAAAAAGATCTTTATAAATTATATAACTACTACTTTAAAATTGTAGAATACTTAAAACCTAAGTTAAAGGAATTCAACTTGAATTAGTGCTGTATAAAAATTATCTGTTTCTGTTCTGTCATCTCTAATAAATTGTCTTCTTCGACTATGTTTAAAACATGTTTATATGGAACCAACTGTAAAATAACTGTATAAGTTTTACAACTTAAAAGCTGTTACAATACTTTTGTAAAATTTACTTAACACAGGGAAACTTTCCTTTTTGTTAATTAAGTACTAATTCTAATATTCTACATATTTTTTTAAAATTTTTATTTATATTACCAATTAAAGAAACAATTCAAACTGTTTTCAAATAAAAACTAAACAGAATATGAAAATAAATGTTTACTTGTTCATTAGTCCATCATTATTATTGCTTATAATATAACATTAAATCAAATTTAGTTACCTTTGAGCTTCTGTAGGATTCTGAATAATAGATTTTTCTCCATCTATCCTATATTGTTTTAATTGATATGACAACATACCTAAATAATAATTTTATTTTGTTCTAAATTTGCAGTTTTTAGTTAGTGACATTAGTCTATAAAATTTTTTGTGGACTGGAAGGGGATTTCCATGAACTGGTCGCAGCTGTGAACTCAAGGGAGAAGAACACTGCTCTAGATCATCCAACATCTCAAGATATTAAAAAAAAATAATTCCATGTACTTTAGTTTTTTTTAATATCAGAAAAACACTTCTATCCAGGAACACAGGGTGACTAGACTAGCAAATGACCATTTAAGGGAAAAATACAATTTAGGATTAATTTTATATATCTGCTATTTGTCCCTAATTAATGAGTAGTTTACTGATACAAAATTATGCCAGTTAATGCACTAGCATAATTCTGTCTATGATTTGACACACTAACTTAGAATTTCAGTGAATGACCATGGTTATTGCTTTACCCCAGAATGGTGTATATATACATATTTAAACACCTCAAGGTGTAACGTTATTAATCAAAACCAAATGATCTGGCAATGCATCAGTACTGTAAGTGGGAGCTGCAAGCAGCAATTGGCAATGCATCCGCACAGTAAACAGGAGTTGTGGGTTCAAGTTCCACTCTGAGCTGATCCTTTTCTTCCAGAATATTCTAAATTATTTAATAAATATTAATTTAATTATAATTATTAAATTGCCTACCTCTAGTACCAAATACTTAGAATTTAATTATTAANGTAATATATATATCAGAGTGATTCAAAAATTCCTGTGCACTGATAACACTTTTATGAAAAAAATTTCTAGCACTTGCAAAACTGCTGTGAATGCAAATTAGCTAGTATTTGTATCATCATAAAAGCATGTACAGTACTATCATTTTATAGTGTTGTTGCATTTATTCCTTTGGTGAATTTTGTTTTCCACAACAAAGAATGATTGACGAAAAACTAATCAATCACATTGATCATTACTGGAGACAAGGGTTCAGTGCAAGGGTTGCAGCAGAGAAAATTTGCAAAATTGAAGACCTATGCTCGATGAACAAAACAACTGCAGCTGAATGGTTCTGCTGCTTCAATTCTAGGAACACCAGCATCATAGACAAGTCTTGATCTAGACAACTATTGCTGAAATTTGGATGGTCCAGTACAATAGAAACCGGTTCCTAACGGCCAAGCTGTGGACAGTAATCTCTATGCTAAGCAACTGAGAGAGTGTTTGAAGTCCTGCACACTTGCTATCCAGCATTAATCAAAAGTGTACACTGCTGTAGCATGATAATGCTCTGGCAAACTATTCCAGAGTGGTCCAAGTTAGAGAACCTGAAGGGGATCAAAGTTTGGTCTTACTCAGCATACAGCTCTGACCTTGCTCCATCAAATTTTCACTTCTGATTGTTGGTACATTTTGTGCAAGGGCATTTCTTCAATATAGCGCAAGATGCTGAAAATGAGGTTCATGAATTTTGATATCAAAACCAGCCAAGTGGTTTGCCAAGGAATCCACCAATTTTGCAAAAAGATGAGTCAAGACCACTGCTAACAATTTTGTTTTATTAAAACAATGCTTTATTTTGAAGAATGGGCTGTCTTTGTGTTTTAATATCAATAAAGTTTTGTATCTTGTGTCTGTGTCCAGGAACCTTTGAATCAACCTGATATAAATACAGTAATACCTCGACTTATGCGAACCCGGAGTTACGCGATTTTCAAATCTCATCGATTCGTCTTTTGTTTGAGCGCCATGCAACTCTTGATTACTCACTCCCCCCACACTATTGTTTAGCTTACATGTTCGGACGTGCCGCGTGGAATCGACACATAGCTACAATTTATTTTGTGTTATTTATTTCTGTGTTTGTTATATCTAAGGAGACTTGAGAGACTCTATATGGTGATTTCTTGTAACCGTGAACGAATCAAAAGACGAGATAAGATTAACGAGAACATTTATTAGCTTAAATACATCCGACTTGGATTTTAGACAAATTGCAAAATTATACCCCGACTTACGCGATTATCGCTTGATCCCACCTATCGCGTAAGTTCAGGATATTACTGTATATAAATAAACATTTTGTTTTGAAATTGCCTCATGCTAAGTGCAAGCATATTCTACTAAAACTAATCTTCACAAGTCAAGCAAATGTTTGACATGCAAATCCCCAAATGCATTCTATTATGCTATTCTAAGTGACAGCATGCAGACTAACTGATGACATCAGCTATGTTGCTTATGTGTACCCCACCAGACTAGACCAGTTTAGTCCTGTATACTACCCATACTACACAGTACACAATGTGCTAAAACAGCTCCATTCACCCTTGAGTTTGATCACAAGCAGAAATAGAAAGTTTAACAAGCAATAAGCTTGTTATAACATAAGAATAACAACAAGCTTACTGCTTGTTATTATTCTTATGTTAACATAAGAATAACAACAAGCATAAGAATAACAACAAGAATAACAAGAAGCTTACTGCTTGTTATTATTCTTGTTTTGGTAAGTAAAAACAAAAACAATGTAAGTAAATTTATTAATGTCTATTCTAATAATATTCTTCGCATCATTCTTTCATTATTAGTTTTATTGATAAAAATATTTAAAATATTTCATTTGATTTAGACCAAAATGAATGTTGCATATAAGTTGGAGGTTTGGAATAATTTCAAAAAATTGGAAAAGACAAAGTATGTTGCGATCATTGTAATAAACCCTTTCCCTGAGTTCCCAAAAGCAATGTGGGCATTCTTTGCTAGTATTAACATAAACAATTATTATTTAATCATTATTACTGTATTATATGTCGGATATTTTCATTATTTTTGATAAAATATGTATTAATAAATAGTTCTTTTTATTAACTCTATTATTTTTTTTAATTTTCACTCATAAATTTAATTTTAAAGTAAGTATGATTTTGAAAACTGGTTGCTTTAATCATACCTTTTACACTATAATAAAAAATTTTAAAACAAAAATCAATTTTTTCTTGACAAAAAATTAAATATGCAGTAATAAATATCTAAAATATCAAGATGATATGAGTTTCAATATTAATTTGCATATTAATTAATATCAAATAGGAAATATAAGATAAAATGTCTGAAGTGATACAAATGATTTGTCAACTCGTCCTTATTTGTTTTATTTTTAACTTTTTCGTGTAAAAATTATCTGTTGACTAATAATATATTACTTTAACATATTTTCTGTCTATTTACAAACACATGACTTTAGGCAACTTAAATTACTTATTTTAAGTCTTCATTTTCATTTCTTCTTGCAAACTTTTTCATTACTTTAACTGCCATTCAGAAAATATATTTTGATATCATACATTTATATACATAAAATTATCTTCCTGGCAAGGAAATGGATCAGGGAATGGAATCACTTGGCCACTGAAAGTTTTCCGGGTTTCTCTGCATCTATAATGCCTGAATGGGGCCAGTTACCCTTAAAAAGACCTCCCAGACAGCATTCTCCTAGTCAGATCACCCAAGTGTTGCATTGCTGTAGCTTAACAGAACAAACAATTATCTTCTCAATTTCTTATTGTTAAAATTTAATCAAAATTAAATCTGCTTTCTATACAAATTTTAACTAAAATTATGCATTTATAAATTTAATTGTTTGTTCATTTCTTATAGATTGTGCTATTCTCATTAACATTACTTTAAATGATTTATATAATAAATTACAGTGGGTGATCAGTTAATGAACAGTTCGGATAGCAAACAAATCGGAACGAACATTTTTTGAAAGATTTTTATGATCAGACAACGAACACTTTACTGAACAAACACACACACACACACACAAAAAAAAAAAAAAAAAGCGACAGAAAAAATAACGAATACTGATTAATTTTCCCTTGTCTTCAGGTAATAATTCGAAACCTTTTGGAGCGCAGAAGACATCAAAATTGATGCTCAACCCAATACCAATCAGATAGTATTCCTCCAAATTTTGAACCTCTTTCTTGTAATTCCAGGTTTTTGTTTACCTTTCTGACAAATAATTTTTTATAGTCTTCGTGAGACTGTCAGATGGGCACTCTAAGTTTTGTGTCAAGGTTTATTTACGAAAGGTGAAAGTTTAACTGTCCTGTCAGATATTCATTAATGTTTTAATACCAAATTTCGAATTTCATTCAGGCCTTGCATTTAAATAATTTTTTGTGGGCTAGTTGATTTCTGTTCTCTGAATTTTTGTAAGTGCTTTTCTGAACTTTTTATTTAAAAAAGAAACTGATACTATTATGGAGCCTAAAACGAGGAGTGTCAAGAACTGTGCTCACCATAGAAACCAAGTAAGAGATAATAGCCACGGGAGAAAGTGGGCACAAGATGTCTGATGTTGCTAGGCAGTATGGCTTGAACAGGTCTACAGTAGGCACAATCTTAACTAATAAAGATATATCAAGAAGTCTCAAGCTGCTAATGGAGTAACAAAAATCACATCTGTGAAATAAAGAGCATTTTAGAGCTCATAATGGAACCTGAAACTGATATGACGACAGAAGAACTCCAAGAACTCTCAAATAAAGAATACCAAGAAACTCAGCGAGATGTGTTTTCTTTTGAAAAAGAGGAAGAAGAAAGAGGACCAATGTCAACGTCTGCTACTAAAGATCTTTTGAAGTAGTGAGAGAATGTCAGAACAATGATCATCCACGTGGCATCCAAACCAGAATAAGGTTAATGGGATTGCGGATCTCTACAATTACAATACTATTATTATACAAAATGATTAATTACTTCTGAAAAATCCTGAAAAAGAGAAAAGCAATTGACATTGGACAGATTCATTAATCCCCACAAATGGAAAAAAACATGACTAATAAAAATGCAAGACTGCATATATATGTATTTTTACTATTAAATATAAATAAACGCAGTAAAAAAATAGTATATATTTTTTATTTTTTGGAGTCTCTGGAACAAATTAATCAAATTCCTATAAAAACCTATGGTAAATCTATAATCGGTTAATTTAACAAACAAAGTCTTGGAACAGGTTATGTTTATTAACCGATCACCCACTGTATTTGGAATATATTTAAACTTTTATTGTTAATTAATTACAAAAATATTTACCTTTATAAAATAATTTAAACATGCTACTATTCAAGGATGAGTTAAATTTAGAGAAATAATGATATTGCAAAAAAATAATGTAAATGAAAATATATTACCTTCAACAGGTCTACATTTAAACGATTCTGCTACTTTTTGGACAGCATCAGTAACAGCTGAATTCTGAAAGAAAAAAAAAATTATATTATATTCACTATAAACATTATAAAAACTCGATGATGATAAAATGAATAAAAATTTATATTCTAAATCTATAGTTAAGCATTCATAATATTTAATATTTCTTTCTATAAAGCTAATAGTAAATAATTTCAAAAATGTCTTAATTCAGATTAAGAGCAATGTCACAAGTCATGACTGTTATAATGCACTCTTTCCAAATGACAGTCCCTATAAAAACCAAACAACACAACTGTTCATGCTAAACAGAATGTGAATGTGCAATCTAGAAATACTCACTCAAAAACCTTTTAATGCAAAATATATAACTCTATTCTGTTTTCAATCATTTCAACGATCTTCTTCTGTAAAAACATTCTAATAAGAACAAATGCCATTAAAAATGATTGAAAATGTTAGAATAAAGTTATATATACTGCATTGAAAGGTGAAAGGTTTTTGAGTGAGTATTTTTAAAGTGCAATCTGAAAAATTTTAAAAAAATTCTGCAGCCAGTTCAATTTCTGGTTTTATTTATTTATTAAATCTTCAAAATATCCATTCATTACACAAAAGACAAGTTAAATAATTTTTTAAATTTTAATACACATAATGTTTTATTAATAATATTTTCAGTTAAATTTATCTACTATATTTTAAACAACTATATATAAAAATTTACATATTCTGTCTGCATAATTTTAAATAAGTACTAAAATACAAGGTGCATTCAATGGACACCTGGAAATATTTTTTTACAAAATATTTATTAGAAAAACTGTAGTACAGTAATACCCTGAACTTATGTGATAGGTGAGACCAAGCAATAACCGTGTAAGTCAAATTCACATAAGTGGATATAATTTCACATATAAATACATACAAATTATTTTTAATTGGGGCTGAAAACTAAAGAAAACAATAATTTAGAAAAAAAATGTTTAATAAAATCTTAGATAATACATATGTATAATAAATTATATTATTAAAATTGTAAGCCAAAGTTATTTTGATGTAGAAGACTTCATAAAATCTAACAAATTCATCTGACGGCTCAAAGATTTTTTTCTCCCATAAAATTTCCTCGTAACATACTAATAATTTTTTTATTTCTCATTTTGTAGAAGAAATGCGCTCTTCGTTGGAGTCTAAAAGTTCTAAAATTTGTAATTCCTTTTCAATTGAACTGAGGCCTTCTGTCAAGTTTCCAACCGTTATTTGATCTTCTGATTGAACTGAGTCTAAAGAATCAAGTTCTTCAATGTCTTGCTCTTGCTTTCTATGAGCTCATCAATTGTCAGCTCCTGATTGTGGGAATCCAGCAGTTCTTGAATTTCGTCGCTATCCACTTCTAAATTTATTTGCCTGGCAAGTTCAACAACTTCTTCAATCACATTTCTTCAATTCTTACCGATTTCATCAGGCTCTGGCACTGATCCCTCCTGAGTTTCAGTGGTAAAAAAAAAGGGACACAGTTTTTTCCAGAAGCCATTTAAAGTTTTTCGTGAAACTTCATTCCAAGATTGTCCAATGATTCTCACTGCATCTAAAACATTGAATTGTTTCCAAAAGTCTTTAACAGAGAGCTCGTTGTTTTGTCTAATAGCTTCATGCAGACGTGCAAACGATCATCTCTTGTAATAAGCTTTGAATGTTTTGATGAGTCCCTGATCCACTGGTTGAAGCAAGTTGGTTGTATTTGGTGGAAAAAATACAACTTTCACATGTGGGTCAAAATTAGTTAAAGTTGCAGGGGAGTGACCTGGTGCATTGTCGATTATTAGCATCACTTTAAATGGAATTTGTTAAGATTGGCAATAATGTTCGACTTTCAGATATGAAGTGATGACCAAACCAGTTCTGAAAAAGGGAAGCTGACACCCAAAGCTTTACGATTCAACTCCAAATCACAGGTAAGCCAGCTTTCGATTTATTTTTCAATGCTCTAGGATTTTCCGAGTGATAAACTAAGAGAGGTTTTAACTTCAATCACCAGTTGCATTTGCGCTAACCATCACTGTCAATTGATCTTTGGTGGCCTTAATTAAAACCTGGAAAGGTTTTCTCTTCATGCACGATAAAAGTTCTTTTAGGCATCTTCTTCCAGAACAGGACAATCTCATCTACGTTGAATATGTTTTGGCTGGTAGAGACACCTTCATCTATCATAGCTTTGAATTTCTCTGGATAATAAGACACAGCCTATTTATCAGCACTTGTCGCCTCTCCACTTTCTGCAATGCTAAGCCAATTACAGAAACTTTTGAATTGGATGAACCAACCGTTACTAGTTTTAAACTCTTCATCTTTAGCCACTTCTCCAGCATCCTCTCTCAATCTCTCAAAAATCAGCTTAGTTTGAGAGCATGAAGTGTTCTGATCAACAGGACAATTTTTCACATTTACTTGATTATCACCATAATTTTAACATTGTTTCCATCTCAGCGATAATACTGTGATGTTTTCAAAATGATGCTTGACTTTAAAAATTGAGCATTTTTTTTGCTTTACCTTTTATAATTCTTCTGATTGTCGAGTCTGGTAGATCAAACTTCTTTGCCAATCACATATTTTCATTTTTGTATCGAAGTCTTTAATAATGTTAACTTTAATGTTACATTCCAAAGATAAAGTTTTTCTTTTCTTGTTTGATGCAGAAGAATCAGTTCTACTTCATTTGGATGACATAGTAGAGTCTCTTAAGTCTCCGTAGATATAACAAACACAGAAATAAATAACACAAAATAAATTGTAGCTATGTGTCAATTCTGCACGACACGCCCGAACATGTAAGCTGAACAATGGTGTGTGGGGAGTGAGTAATCAAGAGTTGCATGGCACTCAAACAAAAGACGAATTGACGAGATTTGAAAATCGCGTAACTCTGGGTTTGCGTAAGTCGAAGCATTACTGTATTTACATTATCACCATTTAAAACACAAACCCTTCCAGTTAAATGCACTTACACCAGTGCTTGATAAGCAAGTCAATACTGTGGGAAAAGAATTCTTTCACATGGATGTGCTGTACATGTTTAAACTAACTTTACTGTTGTCTGCACAAACTTGCAATGATACATACAATTATAAGTAATAGTTAGTCAAAATCTGGGCAAATTGTAATTTGCAGAGGGGCAGCCTATAAAATATAGCTCAACAGGTTTCCACAAGTAAATGAAAATAAAAAGTTTAAAAGAAGGAATTTTTTTACAAGAAGTTGCTGAAGGACTAGTAAGACCACATATTGAATGATGAAAAGCTGAACAGTAATAATAAGCAATAATGAAAAACAATAATAACAGTAAGCAACCAATGTAGAGGAATTATCCAATAAGTGCAAACTGATGACACTTATGTAGGACTGCCTATAAAATGTTGCATAGTGTGTTTTTCATAAAAAAAAAATTGCAACATTAAACTTGTAATACATGTAAAACTCATGTATGCATAAATTATCGAAAAATTAATTTTTCTTTTTTGTAACTCAGTATAATAAATAAAGTTTAAATATATTCTTCAACCTTGCTTATAAACACACAATAATAAAAAGAATAAAACTGTCATTTAATATAAGTTTTTTAAATTACACAAGTCCAGTGAACTCAGCTTATCTGCCTATGTTAGTAAAGTAGCATATCTAACAAGGATTAAAATGAAATATTTTATTCCACATAACATCCTTGACATACTGAAAAAAGTAAACTAAACTTATTTTTCTTTTATAAATAACTATTCACTTGAATAAATTTCACCAAGAATTTAACAATCTAAGTTTTTGGTTAAAATTTTTGATGTCCAAATAGTAGTCATAAAATTTATAATTTAAAATCTATAGTTTATACTAATCTAAATTAATTATATTAAAATTATATAAAACATTTATTAGCATGTATTAATTAAATTTCATTGTTCTGATAAAATTTTCAAGATGCATGTGTATACAATAGTGCGATGATTATCTGAAATAATCAAAAGCAGGACAATTTTAGATAACTGATCACACCTAGTTAGAAAAGAATAAAAAATAAATATCTTAAATAAGCTAAAAATATTAATTTTAATTCTAGTAAAAAGGTAAAAATTAAAAAAAGGTTAAAGCATATAAATTTAATACATACAAATGATTAGAAATAAAAAAATTATCTAATTAAAAACAAGCACCAGTCTTTCTTTCCAATCTATAACATGCTGATAAACCTTAAATTCAAAATAAAAAATACAGTAGACCTCCCTATAACACAGTAGATATGTTCTGTTTTATATGAATTCCATGTTTTACGAGTCACTTAAATACATGAGCCAATCACAGTTTGACACGTGTGCAGGTTTTCTTCCATAAAATTAATCGATTCTAGACTAATTTGACTCAACATTTCCAAAACACGTATAATTTCTTGGGAATAATCCATATAAACTATGCTATAAACAAAAAATTGTAGGATTACTTACCAAGTGCGCACCGTTTGACAATACCATTGCTTAAGCTTGTTTTTGTCGCAGAGTGGTGCATCAAACGGCGGGCATGTTTTCTGATAAGTTATTTTTCTGTGAATAATTTGCTGAACTTTGGAGACATCATTAATATAAATAATTTTTATAGCCGTTGAATAAGAAATGTTTTTAGTAGGTCCAGTGCTTGTTTAAACTCAACGGTTTGTGCAATATCCGCTATTGATCTAGATTGGACCAATCCTGTCATGACATGAGTTGTTGATGACGTTTTACTGTATTATACGAGTCTCTTTTAGCGTGTTTATATAAATATGATCACAATTTTTTCACCGTGTTATAAGAATCTGTATTATATGAACCCGTGTTATAGGGGGTCTACTGTACATAATAGTAAAATTAGTAACAACATAGCTCAATAGCAGGCCTATAGATCATCAACAATCATTATAATGTAAAAACTTCATAATTTCTGAAATTAGTATCTCCAAAGTCAATTTTGATTAATCATTTTTTTGGATAACTGACAGTAGTTCTCAATGTTTCTTGTGTCATAGACCCCCTAAAACCCCCATACCATGATGGACAACAGACTCTTGCAGAGTTCCATGGATGAAAAATGTGGCTCTACCGTAACTTGAATGCAAATTACAAAAATAATTGATAATTTAGATCAGTGTTTCTCAACGGGGACGATATCGCCCTCATGTGGGCATTTTTCCATGTTGAAGGGGCAATTAGTAACAATTTATATTTTGGGGGGTGAAAAATAATTTTCTGGGTGATATAGTAAAACATTATATTAAAAATAATTAGATATTTTATTTGTTATATCGTACAATAATTAAACAAATAACATTATACAGTTACTAGTCTATTCAACACAGTACGAATTTGGCGTTAGCCTTGGCGCTGGGCATTGGAATTTTGAAGTGAAGGGGGCGATACTATGTAACGATTTTATTGAAGGGGACAATACTATGTTGAAGGGGGCGACGATTCGTTAGAGGTTGAGAAACACTGATTCAGATAAACATTTCTACTGAATTTTTTTTTATAAAGTAAAACTTGTCCAAATTAAATTAAACAAACTTGAAAAAAAAATCAAAATGTTCTAAATTTTCCTAAAAAGTATCTAAAATAAAGCAAAAATTAGAATGTAACAGGAAAAATCAACATTTTTAAAATTATACAGCCATAATGCAATCACAATCACTTAAATAGACAATGCTAGTTTAAGCCAGGGGTCGCCAAAGTGGTCGATATAGACCTCCCGGGGGTTGATGCAACATCATTGGGTGGGTCGATTGAGGGGTCACACCCTTTTTTTTATCCTCATACACATACACTTGTAATAAAACTTTACGGTGGGGGTCAATGTGAGGCTTTGGAAAGTGGTTGGGGGCCAACGGTTAAAAAAGTTTGGCAACCCCTGGTTTAATTTAAGCCAAACAAATGATTCATATTCAAAACTGAAATTTTATCATCATATTATATAATAAACTTATTAATACAGAATATAATTATAATACTTACTTCACCTCCTGGTTTAACTAATCGTAAAGCTGCCTCAGCAGCATAATAAGCAGCTCTTACAACATCAGCTTTCCTACCATAAATTTTATCTTCCTGAAATATAATTGTTTTATTCAATAATATGTATTTATTCAAAATGTAAAACTATTTTTAATTAAAGATACTGCTAAACAATAATAAAAATATTAAATTGTAACTCTTAAAATGTGTACATTTTTCTTTTAAAAAACATAAAATTGACCTTTCTTCTTTTTCTCCTCAATACATTCTACAGTGATGCCTCATACAACGTACTTAATCCGTTCCAGGTGCACGTCCGTTATACGAAACACATTTTCCCATAGAAATACATGTTAAAACATATAATTCGTTCCGCAGCATAAAATAACCGTACTGTACCATAAAAAAATGAAAATGGAGCAGACACCAATTATGCCGGGTAGTCAGATGTTATGAGAAGGAAGTGGAAGAACACTTTCTTTACACATTCATACAGATACAGACTTTTTACACATTGCAGCGGGTCTTTTTTTATTGGTTTTTAATCGGAGTCAGATTCAGGAGAGGCTACCGGAACTTGCAAGGTCAACTCCTCTTGTTCCATCCTTTGTTTTTTGCCCGCTGACTTCTTGAAAAACATGACCAAGGTGGTCTGTTTCTCTTTCTTCTTTAACACCTGTCGGAAATGACGGACAAAGGTGTCATCGTAGAGATCATTGATCCTGTTGGCCTCAGCTCTGTTTGGATAATGAGTGTTGGTAAACTCCTGAAC
>NW_019384439.1:142285-150600 GCF_000671375.1 Centruroides sculpturatus
AAATTTCAGACACAAACTCTCTGTGGCCCATCTTTCCTTATAAATACTTTAAGATTAATTGTCTGATATTTTTTTATCAATCATTAGATTTGCATGATACGCTTTCTGATGTCAAAAACGACCTCCAATAGTTTTTAAATTTTTTTAATTAATATATTTTATTTTATATAAATTTAATTAATTGGAGGGGTCGGAAATCGCAATAAAATTTTTAATTTTTTAAAAATATAGGCCTAGTTACCAGTCACCCTACTTTAAACCCTTGTCCTCCTAAGACATCTATGAGAATGTCCCGGGAAATCCAACTCCAGCTGTTCTCAAGGTCATCCAGCTGTGTAAACAATGGCTCATCAGTGTCAAATTTCACAGAAAGGCGAGACAAAGGAAAATAAAATTTAAAGCTTTTTCTTCAAAATTAATGCATTTCTTTCGTTTTTTTCAGTTTTAAGTATTTTTTATGTTTAATTACATTAATACCAAAAATTGCTCGGGGCTTAAGGAGTTAAATAATTGCTTTAGGGTCAGTTGCATGAGATACTGCTTAAACTGCAGAATAACTATAGAATAAATTTATTTTGTCACAAATCTAAGGCATAATCAAAATAATCAACACCTAATCCGTTGCCGAGGGAGTTTATTTAAAAAACGAACGTTTTCTATCTACTCCATAGATCATCTTCAAGTTGAAAAAAATGAATATGGAATAACCACAAAGAATAGAACATTAAATTAAAATTCAAAAAATACTCTTATTTTAACACTAGTGATTTTGACATATAAGATAACCCATTACAGCAATTTTAATCATAATTTGATATGTGGCTAAATTTTTAAAAATTTGCAATCTGACATAGAACAAACAGCAGTTACATAGACCTAACAAAGTGTGGAAAGAATCTCACTGTATTGGCCATACAGTGAGATTCTTTCCACACTTTTCAAGGACTCCACAACTACTAGCTGTTCTCAACAATTTCAGCCTTGAGGTCCTTGAAAGAGCAACAAAACCTTTGAACCTTATTAGATGTTATGCTATTGTTGTTGGTTTCAAAGGAGACCCCATAACAGTTTAAGATCCAAGGCACAAAACAAAAATGTAGAACCACCACTGTTTACATCTCTTTGCTATGAATATGCTTGTTTCTGGAAAAATGTATTGAAGGGTAAAAATGTATTTCATGAGACAATTCAGACTGCATGTAGATAAGAGATGATCAATTGTAATTTAGTTCATAAACAGTAATAAACATGTTAAACAATAATGAAACATGCAATACTATAATAGAGCTTATATTTATATCATTTTGATATTCCAGAGAATTTGTAACCTAGTGAGTTTTTTTACCATTTTATTGTAACATCGAAATGAATTCATTCACTAAAAAAAAGTGTTTTTCACACCTCTCCTGAAAAGATTTTTTTTTTTATATTTAAAACATTATGGCATTGCATGCTTCATTATTAATCATCATTGCAAGCTATCTTATAAAAATATCAAATAGTTTATATAAAATTTAATATCAAAGTACTATTATTATTAATAAGGTTTATTTTATAAAAATTCAATTATAACAATTTATTAAAGATACTTACAGTTTTACCATATCTCCAACCTTAAGAATATAATCAGGTTCACTTTTTAAAGGAGAAAAATGACAAATACAATTGTTTACAGATAAACATGTTGGAAATGCAATACCTACAAAAGATTTTTAAAGTATATTTTTAAAATGCAAATACTTTACACATTTTTTAAAGCAAAATATTGTTTAGTAAACATATTCTAAGATAGCAGTTCATTACGAAAAATTACAGTATTCAAATCATGTATCTTAAAATCTATAATGAAATTTCAAAAGCAACAGAAAATTTGCATTATTAAGCAAACAAAATAGAAACATATTTTAAATAAAATAGTCCAAATCAACAAAAACATTTTTTTTTCTTTTTGCATATGGGTCAGATTCTATTAAAGGCCAAAAACTAAATAATATATAAAACTGTATGTAAAATTAGAAATTAATGACAGTTATTCAGTCTTTTTTAAATTTATATATTTTTTAGTGATGGGACAATACCAAAATTTCTCCCGATATCAATTCTATTGAAAACTCCCAATTCCTGTTCTTTTAAATACTCTAAAGTTTATTTTAGTTTAGAAAAATTAATGCTTTACATTATGAGCATGGTCCATTCATTAATTATTAATAATAAACATCAAGCTTAAAAATGGAAAACAAGTTGGAAATTTGGAATCAATATTCTGAAAGAAACCCCAAAATTTTTCATTTATATGTGGACACGCATGCTTTTGTTGTGTACTACAAAATAACTTTGTAATCTTATTTCAGATAAAGTTAATATTGTAACACTACCCTCAAAGTAAATTTCCTTTTACTAAAAAGGGAAAAAAACCCATTGTATCATCTTTTAAAACAGTTTTGTTGGCTAATGCAATATATTATTTAATATGACTGGGAAAGGGGGAAGGTAATGAGACAATGCACTTCATTTTTAATGCTTCTCACAATCAGCATGCCTTGTAAATGCCATAATTCCATCATATTTAACACTAAATGAGATTCGTCAAATGATGCAAATGATCATCATCATCATGAATTAACCAATTTTTGAATTCATTCACTTGAACTAAATGTACAATTGTGTAAAATTTTCTTCCAGCAAAAGAAGAATCAGACAAATATTTATACTTACTCATCTTGAAAAATCAAGTTTTTAGACTCAAAAATTACAGAAGACTTTGCACAAACAAGTATTTTTAAATTAGAATTGTGCAAATTGCATTTGAAAATTTAACATAGTACAGCATCATCTGAGAATCATAAGAAAAACTTGCATAATTATAAAGAGAAAGTTGTTTTATCATTATAAGTAAACATATTAAATATTAAAAATAATTTTATATAATATTTTTTTCAATTAAAATATAATTTTGTTCATTTTTTAAACTGTTTCACCAAAACTTAAATATTTTTGCCAACCAGTGACCATGATTTCAAAGTTGCTGACCCAATGAAAACCTAATGTCTGCCTATCTCCCCTTAAAATAGAGACAGACAGTATTGTCCCCATTTTAGGGAATCAAAAATAGTAACAAGATTTCTAAGTTTCAATTACTGGAAAATGCCCTATTTTCTGATTCCTGATTCATTGTCCCATCACTAATATTTTTATTATATTTTGGATCAAAACNCAGATACATCATTTCCAAAACTGAAAGACAATGCTCGATTTTGTGCAAGCATGTTTGGCAGTACCTATGTATGCGAACAAGCGTTTTCGCTTATGAATTTAAACAAGTGCAAAACACGGAACAGGTTAACCAAAGAGAATTTGGAAAATCTGCTGGTTGTTTCAACATTGCCATTATACCAGACATCAAGAAGATTGCCGCCAGCATCCAATCTCAGCCATCGCATTAATCGCTTGGGGGTCTGGCCCCCAGTCAGTAAACTTAATCCTAATTTGGCCCTTCTTCACAAAAGGTTGTGCATCCCTGCTTATAGCTTTTAACACCAAATAACTTATACTATTCCACAATGAAAAAATAAGAAAAAAAAGCAATCATACAAACAAATCATCAAACTATGAATTAAGGTTTATCTGACTGCTTCAATTTATTGTGAGATTGAAATGAAAGATTGGTTGTAGCTAATAATTCAAATAAGTTGTAAAAAAACAAAAAGCCAACTCTTAAAATTTATTTGTATGTGTATAGCAATCTTAAGTGCAAATTCTATAAATTATTTTTAAAAAAATTTTTTTAGGAAAAAAAGTATAAATATTTCTTCTTAAAATTAAAATCAAATGGAGATTTTTAAAAAGACAAATTTATTAAAATGTGTTAGATCAAAACAAATCTTATAATTAGAGGATGAACTGTTTCCAGACCAAGTTAAATCTAAATAGTGTAAAATCTGAATTGGGTGTATATTAAATAAAATTTCTTCAACAAACATTAGAAATCAATCAACTTAAATTTAACTAAATATAGTAGTAAATAATGACACTCAAAGTAAATAATATCAATAAAAAATAATTTTTTTTCAAAGATTTGAAATTACCTTTTTTCATTTCTTTCTCTCTCTTAAAAACTTTACCAGTTTCTTCTAATAACAATTTATCACCTAGTTCACAGATATTAATAACACTTTCTCCTGGTTGGCATTTTTTGATCAAATTATTTAGGACCCCTAAAATAAATAAATATTCAAATTTATTATGAATACAGAGAATAAACAACATAGCAATTTAATCATCAAAATAGTTAATTAATAGTAATAAATACAAATATAATGATTGCAAATATTTTATTTTATATATACAGTAGAGCGTCGATTTTCCGAATCAATTGGGGACTGGGTTTGTCCGGATAACTGATTTACGTACGAAAAAATAGTTTAACGCGTCCGATTTCGAAATTTTTATCCGTTGCGTGTCGTTTCGCGTTGAATTTTCGTCGATGTTAAGCCTAACAAAAACTATTGTATCGTTAAAAATTATTTTTTAATTCTTTACAAACAAAATAAATACAGTAGAACCTCGATTATCCGGACTAATTGGGGATGAAGGTAGTCCGGATAAGAAAAAATCCGGATAATCGAAACAAACACTTTAATTTNGAAATTATTCTTTCACATGTCTGAAGTGAAGGGTGGTGTTTCTCTTCAGCCAGGAGACAAAGTAGAATTTGTGGTAGTACATCATCAGCGAACTGGAAAATATTCAGCTTGTAGAGTAGTCAAAATAGGGTATGTCTTTGAAAAATTTTCTCACTTTTTATTATATTAATATGAATTAATATAATGTTTGTTCTAATGGGAATATATTTTTACAGAGAGAGTCAACCCGCCCAAAGACCAGAACGTTTAATCAGTCGTCTCCGCAGCATTTCTAACAATGGTAATCATCCACGTGTAGTGGCTGTGAGGTTACCCAAGGGACCAGATGGTACAAATGGCTTCAAGACACCCAGATGCATAGGAATTATAGAGAATGATAATCAGTTATGCGAAAATACATTTCACAAATCAGAACTTACAGACATAGAAATTGAGTCGCAGTAATATTATAAATAAAAAGTTTTCTTTGTTATCTCTTTATTCTGATAAAATTAAAAAAGTCGGCTCACTTAGTTGCCCTGGGAGCCCAACTGACATAATGGAATGTAATATTCTCGCTTGAAAGTTCATTCAATCATGTAAATGTGAGAATTTTTTTTCCCTATTCCCAACAATGATCTCTTCTTACAAACATATTTTAATTCATGCTAATTCCACATTTGTTATGACTGTGCATTTCTTTTTTATTTGAAATTTCTTCTGTGAAATTCAGTTTTTTAATCTATCATGTTTAAAAAATTTTTTTAAAAATCAGCGAAGAAAACAAAATGCTATTGTTAAGCTGCAATTTGCCATAACTTTAGTCAATATAAACACATGCAAATATATATATTAACATATATATTATTTTTTTTCCTGCAGTAATTTTTAACAAGAACCTTTTAAACAAAATTGTTTAAGATAAATTGATATTGTGATAACAAAAATAATTTCCTCTTCTCTTGGTAACAAGAGCTAGATACCCGTAGGCAAGTGTTGCACATGATTAAAGTTTTAACTTTCAACAGTTTCTTCTATAGTGTAAGTTAAGTGCACATATGATTTAAATTTCAGATTAATGGTTTGAAATTATTGCACATAGAGCAGTTATCATCATATTTATTTTTCTTCAGATGTTTCATTATTTTATTTTATATTTATTTTTTGCTTTGAAACATTTTTTTTCTTAAGCAATTTATTGTGTCTTAGTCAGTACTATAGTACAAAGATTTCCATTAAATTGGAAGAAAAAAATAAAAAAAAACTATATTAAATTAGCTTATTACTAGTCACTGTTACGTCTTGTAACAAAGACATGTTGCCAAGTACATGACACCACAGGGGAGGCTGTTGATAGTAATCAAAGAAACTTGACATTCACTGTGATAAATGCAGACAATTTCTGCCTATCTTGAAGATTCCCCCCTAAAAAAAATTATTAATTGAACAATTAAGATATTTGAACAATTTTTAAAAAATCTATTCAAGTCATTTTCTTTAACAAATATTTCAGAAAATTTAGTGTAAAACAATTGAGAATTATTTGAAAATTAACATAATACTCAGCTTCAATTAAAGGAATGAAAACAAATTTGGATATCAAATATATATTGAATAAGCATGTTTTCATTTTTATCTATTTATAAAGTCATTTATAATGGATAATTCACCTAAATAATCACACTTAAAAATTTTCTGGGGTCAAAAAATTTATTTTGATTAAATGTTTTTGAAACTTTGTTTCATCTTCAGATTTATATAAAGAAAGAATGAAATGTTTGAACAATGAAGGAATTTAAAATGCAGCTTAAATATAGTATAAATTTTAAAATATAGGTTTTTAAAATAAATATGTTTTAACTAGGACATTGTATGTCTTTGTTGTATGGTGACAGAATTGAGGCAGTGCCGAAAAGAAAGAAGGAATCCCTGCACTTGTTAGGCAAATAAAAGGCAATCAATCCTTGTACCTGCCAGCCATGGTGGCCAGGTACGGAGACAATCCAACTACAAAGCAATTGTCATCAATTGTTTTGCTCTTGTGTTTTGTTTGTTTTCACACCTATTTTCTGTTAGGCACACTCAGTCACATCAGAGAGCAAACATCGTCATTTTAATACCTCTGTATATCAAAATGAATTCATGGACTCCTACTTTTTACATTTAAATGAACCTTCATTACATTTTTGAATTCCTCACTGCAATTAATGGAAAATGGCAATGTTTAATCGAAATCAAACAGACTTTGAGAACAAACACAATTGTGTAAGCCACATAAAAGAGACTTTGCTAATGCTCTGCCTCAATTATTATTTATAAAAATAAATAAATACTAATAAAAACATTAAAAAAGGCAACAAAAATTTAAATACAACAATTTAATAAAAACTTTTACAGTACAATTTACAATCAAGAAGACTAAATACCAGCTAGAAACTGATGTTCAATCTTTCTCCTTTTATTTAAAACTAAAATTAAGCTCACAGCTCTTACCAATTCTCAGGTATATGAACAGGAAGATTTTTTGTATTTATGACTATAAGCTCAGATTTCTCCCATTCTATTTCTGCTTGTTTTTTAAGTAATAGCTCAGCCAATGTATTATTTCTTTTTTTTTCTGAATATCTTTTTTTTTTGTTCTATGTTCCTTCATTTTATTTTTCAATGTTCTATTAGTGCTCCCAAATATTCATTTACAAATGTTGTCATCTTTAAAATAAACTGGAATTTTGTGGGCACTACTCTTCAATAAACATCACTTTGTGTCTAAAGAGTTCTTTTTCATATATATACATAAACATCACTAAACCTGATAAATTTGTAAAGCCAAACAATTACTGGATTACATTGGGCTACTATTATATTTAATAAGAGATGGCACCTAACATCTCCCTCTAATGACAAATTATTTATAATTAATTAAATATAATCTCAGAAAAGAAGCTTGATGTAATCTGGTAGTTATTTAAGTTCTTTTTTATTTTGATAAGATCATTAACTGTAGATTTATCCTTGCTATTCTAATATCATCTGTTTTTAGATCACAAGTTTTGTAGCAGTCCACAAAATTTTGAATTGTGGAGATCTGTCTGTCCCCTTAACTTTTTCTGAAAATTATGCTTAACTTTGAAAGACCTGTTAAATCAGAAATGTATTGTGAAATCACTTAATTTTATACATTCTTCCTTTTATATTGTCGAACATTTTTATTGGTATACTAGCCTACCCGTCGCGCATTGCTGCTATCTCAGAAGAAACGAAATTCAAGCAAACTCGTTATGATAAAATTAAATTTTCATTTTATCATTTTTATTGAAACTTATTATTATTATTCGTTTTCATTGGGAAAACATTTCAAAGTGTTGTTTCAATTCTATTTATTTATTGGAGTGCTCGTGGATACACGATATTTTTTGTTTTTTCGTCTGGTGCGTACACAAATAAATCAGGTTTTCTGACGCATGAGCCAGCCACATACAGTTGTCCACGCGAGAAGCACGGATTCTCCAAATTTAGCCCACACACTCGCTGCGATTGTCAGAAGTGCGATATTCCCCATTTTTATATATATTTTTAAATCCTTTATAATTTTGATTATTTAATTGCTCCTTCCTCTCTTCCTTGGCATGTTGTGAAATTTCTGATAGTTGGATAATAAACCGTTTTATTGTAATTTGTCTTTTTAAATTATTT
>NW_019384439.1:151029-171600 GCF_000671375.1 Centruroides sculpturatus
CCTGTTGGACAGTATGTTGTGCTGCTTTCGGTTAAAAAAAAATTATGTAACACGAGGGAAGCAGCAACAATCAAAGTGATTAAAAAAAATTATTATAAATATCGTAAATAACAGTTTAAAAATGCATATATACAGATATTTTTTGAAGGGGGACAATGGTCTTTACACAATTTGAAATCGATCTAACACAATGCTCAAATGCTCGTGTAAACGCGCGCCATCTATCGTAGGATAAATGTACTTCGCGGGAGTGTATTAAAAAATTAAAAAACTTTCCAAAGCTTCATGGCAATCGTACTATGCCACAAACCTTCGCTGGAGTATATTAAACAACTTCCCAAAGTTTCACGGCAATTGGATAAATGGTGTGGTAATGCATGAAGGACACACACACACACAGACAGACATACATTCATTTTTATATATATAGATGAGAATTCAGAAATAGGATCATCACTGAAACTAAACAAAAAAAAAATAAATAAATAAAATAACGCACATCAAAACAGATCTTTCAGTTTATCTCTGTACTTAATTCAGTTTGGGTACTGTTTCAAATTGTTGCTAAACTAAGTACTGCTTAGCAATGCCATCAAGAGTATTGTTAAACTCATTTTCTTGAAATGCTGTGAGCAGCAATCCTCACAGTGGTCTCACTGGTTTGAGGTTAAATAATTCGTAAAGCATATCAACAGCTGCACTGAGATCCACCATTTTGGAACTGCAGCACTGCTCTTGCAGCAAAAGTAGCAGTGCTGAATTTAACAAGCCATTTACTTAATATTTTACTATTAAATACTCTTGTGAATCGATTAGATCCATGAGTTTGGAACCTAACATAAACCCAAACATCCATTGTACCAGCATATTCATTTTCCTACTTATAACAAGATTTGTTGACTACTTTTACACTTCCTCAATGGCACTCCTCCACAACTATTGCTACCCACAAAAAAAATTCTTTCTAGTCTATTTCAATTTCAGTAGCTCGTTTTTATGAGATCAGTGGAATGAGAAACTTTTTCTTTTTTCCTTTATGCAAAAGTACATGCCTAGCATCACTAATTACAGCTGGGCTAGAAAATACATAAAATAAACAAAACATATATACCAGGGGTGGGCAAGCAAGAGGTCAGTGGGAGCCAAAATGTAGGTTTTGCAAAATGCATGGAGCTGCAGTTCTGTACTTTTTTATTCTGTACCGCAATTCTGCACTGCGAGTTTATTATATAAAAACTTTTACAGTACAATTTACAATCAAGAAGACTAAATACCAGCTAGAAACTGATGTTCAATCTTTCTCCTTTTATTTAAAACTAAAATTAAGCTCACAGCTCTTACCAATTCTCAGGTATATGAACAGGAAGATTTTTTGTATTTATGACTATAAGCTCAGATTTCTCCCATTCTATTTCTGCTTGTTTTTTAAGTAATAGCTCAGCCAATGTATTATTTCTTTTTTTTTCTGAATATCTTTTTTTTTTGTTCTATGTTCCTTCATTTTATTTTTCAATGTTCTATTAGTGCTCCCAAATATTCATTTACAAATGTTGTCATCTTTAAAATAAACTGGAATTTTGTGGGCACTACTCTTCAATAAACATCACTTTGTGTCTAAAGAGTTCTTTTTCATATATATACATAAACATCACTAAACCTGATAAATTTGTAAAGCCAAACAATTACTGGATTACATTGGGCTACTATTATATTTAATAAGAGATGGCACCTAACATCTCCCTCTAATGACAAATTATTTATAATTAATTAAATATAATCTCAGAAAAGAAGCTTGATGTAATCTGGTAGTTATTTAAGTTCTTTTTTATTTTGATAAGNTGTTTTCACAAAATTGTGGAAATAAAATTGTAAAAATAATAATAAAAAGCAAAAATTAACACTTTCAGTAAGAGCCGCATGTAACTCAAAAAGAGTTGCATGTGGCTCTTGGAGCCACATTTGCCAATGGTGGATATATACAATGGTAAATATTTACATGTATGTAAATATTGACCATTGTATATATGTTTATATATTTACCATTGAATATAAACAACTGACAAATGAAAAGAGTAATACAAATATACGTAAAAGGTGTGTACAATTAGCTTTGAAGTAATTAGATTGACAAAAGAGATTTAACAAGTATTTACAAGTAACAGAATGTGTACAATTTACAGAAAGTGACCATACCAACCACAAAGTGATCATGCAGTTACAAATGATAAGTATATATAATTAAAAGCAAAGTAATTTGGCTGACAAATGAGTATATGCACACACATACTTAAAGGTAAATGTAATAGATGTGACCCGACAGCAATTTAGGTATGAAATGGCATATATTCATGAGGCAGATGAGTGACATAACATGAGTCTGCATAGAGAACAAGTGAATATATATATATATATATATATATATATATTAAATAATGCTTTTAGCCCACAACTTAAATTTAGATTAAATTAGTTAACCTAATAAATAGGGGTGTAATAAATTGAAGGACTTACATGTGCAATGGGAACTAGGCACATGATGGAATTATCACAAGTTCTTGACTAGCTTGAGGAGTTTTTCATAAGTTTCTTTATTGTTGACAAAGTCCATGATAAATTCATGGATGTTGGGGGCAGTGGCAACCTATGTGGGTCGATAGATAGATAGATAGATAGCTTAATTGCATCCTCTCCCTCTCAAGCATGGAGCATTCAAAGAGGTAGTGCCAACTATCATCTTCAGTAACATAATTAGACAGTGACTCCTATCTTGTGAGTCTATGAACTGTTTAAGGTAGTGTTTCTCAACAAGGGCAATATCGCCCACATGTGGGCGTTTTTCCATGTTGAGGGGGGCGATTTGTATCAATTTATATTTGGGGGGCAAAAAACAATTTTCTGGGCGATATAGTAAAACATTATATTAAGAATTAATTAGATATTTTATTCATTATAACATACAATAATTAAACAAATAACATTATACTAGTCACTAGTCTGTTCAATGCAGTACAAATTTGGCGTTAGCCTTGGCCCTGGGCATCGGAATTTTGAAGTGAAGAGGGCGATACTACGTAACGGTTTTATTGAAGGAGGCAACGATTCGTTAGAGGTTTAAGGTATGAATTATAACAACCATGATTAGTCAGGAATAGAATAATGTAGCAATCCAGTATAAACTAGTTATAGCTATTAAAGTTTGTGAGTTCAGGAAAAACTAATATGAGATAAGAGTCTTTATGGAGTCCCAATTACACTGCTATAATTTTAGGTCATTCCATAGTAGTTTCTTAATAGCAAAGATGCTAATTTTGTGATAAGAGATGGGAAGTCTCATGTCCAGAGTGAGGGACTGTAGGAAAGGAGTGCATCTTTTTCGAATGGAGGATAAAAAGGTTAGCCCATGGATGTCAAGAGATTTAAGCAATGATCAGAGGTCATATTCTGGTCACTGTCTCTGGTCTCTTGTCTCTCACAAGCCGGTCGCTGATTGGCTAATCCAAATGATTAGCCAATCAGCGACCGGCTTGTGAGAGACAAGAGACCAGAATATGACCTCTGATCATTGCTTAAATCTCTTGACATCCGTCTTGTGAGAGACGAGAGACGGTGACCAGAATATGGCCCCAGTTTTGCTGAGGACCAGGAAGGAGATGACAATTTGAACAAGAACATTGAGAGAGAGAGAAACAATGTGTGTGTGTGTGCACATGCATGTCAATACATGCTCATGTGTGTGTAGGCACATAAAAGACATCATCTTAGGTTTCCTGATGAACCAACAAAATTTTTATGTGAACTGTGTGTATTAAATAGTGATTGAACACTTGTTCATAACTATGTCTATTTATTTTCATATAGTAACATTAATGTTGGAAAAAAGAGAGAACAACATATTGAAAATACATGCTAAAATCAGTTAGCCTTGACTCCATTTATTGAAAAATACTTTGGCCTCTAGGCTTTAAAGATTAACAAAGAGAGGTTATGATTTGATCCTGAGAAATTCCATGGATAAGCTTTTGATGTAAATCTTTTTGAACAAAGTGAGAAGGTTTGTTTCAATCATTTTCAATAAAATCCAAGTTAAAAAAATCCTAAGCAACTTATGAATAAATTTTATCAACATTTCACAGAATACTGCATGGCTCAGCAAAACCATTTCTGACTTATATTTGTTAGATTGCTGGTTTGCATCTCAAAAAGATTTTCTTTTTCAAATCAATATGATTTTTACATAAAATAATTGTAAATCACACACAAAATTTATAAATACAGTAGAACCTCTATTATCCGGACTAATTGGGGATGAAGGTAGTCCGGATAAGGAAAAATCCGGATAATCGAAAAAATACTTTAATTTGTCTTTTAATGATAATACAATACGTTTTCTTTTCGATGACATATCGGTAATATTAAAAGTAAATACTGTATTTAAATCGTGATCAGATTTTCAAGAAACAAACGTTCGTATTGAATTTGTACTACTACTGACCAACGCTAACAGACTACCTATTGTTTAAAAGGCCCTCTGGCGGCTCAAGAATAAGGATTTTATAAAATAAAAAGCAGTTGAAACTGCATTTTTATGAATAAAAATTTGACAAACTATCATTTTATGACGAGTAAAATATTTTCGTCGCGTTCGCGGCTTTTAAGTAATGCATAAACCTTCGAAACGCGAGGCCCTTCGGACCGCGAGGCATAGGCGGTGGCCCACGTCGTCCATGCCTTACGCCGCCCTTGGTCATAGAAATGATTTAATTTGAATATAAATTATTTATAAATACGTTTGTCAAGTTATATTTTTATTACGACGTAAAATATATTTAAGAGTTTACGACCACTGTGCTGGGTGAGACGTTGTTGAAACAAAAAAAGTTATGCATTCCATCATGTACATAAACAGTGTCGTAATTCGCCAAGTGCAAATCAGCAAATTCGTAAAATTTTTGTTTATTTTGGACAATCCGGATAATCGAAAATCCGGATAATGGAGGTCCGGATAATGGAGGTTCTACTGTACATCATGTCTTTAAATATAATTACAACTTTTACCAAAGATAAAACTTTGCTTCAGTCCTTCTTTCCATTTTTTGCACCATCCGCAGTTCATATGATAAATTACTGTTGGCCATGTTAAATTCATTTTTTATTTTATTTAAAATGTATTGTTATGATTGTGGCTAGGACACCAGATGACGCTTTTATCATACTTTATATTTTTTTACTACAGAGGCAGTAGCCTAAAAGGAAAGGTCGTCTCCATGAGTTTTGCGATTTTATGAACTGTGGACGGTGCAAAAAACGGAAAGAAGGATGGAAGCAAAGTTTTATCTTTGTTAAAAGTTGTAATTATATTTATTATATTGTTATTAAACATAAATTACTGTTGGCCATGTTAAATTCATTTTTTATTTTATTTATCACATCTTTATATATTTTGTCTCTATTTATTTTCTATTAAAATGTGAATTTTTGTCCTTTGAAAATTTATTTTCAGTTAAAAATAAATTTAGTTGAAATATTTTTACATTTGGGAATGTAAGATTATTACGAACTGAGATATGAACCAGTAATTTCACAAATATCAGTCAGGCATGGTGTCACCAAGCCACACAGTCTTCTTTGGATGGTTCCACCACACTGTTCATAAGCTCAAACTGAGGTTTGACTGTACTATTATATGAAAATTAAAGGTAATAAAAAAAAAAAAAGCATTTTTTTAAAATTCATATGATTGAATTAAGAAACAAATGAACAACTATAACCTTATAGATTGTGTTATTTGATTAGTTTCTTGAAAAACCTTACATTCAATCATTCCATAACAAATTTGTTCAATTACAATATTCCCAATTATCCAGTCTTTAACTGGCAGCAAGTATTTTTTTGTTTTATTTTTGTCTTTCCTTTATATATACACAGTAAAACATTTATTAATGAACACCTCTAATTAACAGACATTTTTACAACCCCCAGTATGTCCCTATTTAGAGGTAAATATGCTATTTGAAGGCAAATAGGACATCTATTATATTTACCTCTAAATAATAAATGCTATTGTCTATAACCAACCTTACGAAAATGCAATAACCAGCCTTCAATATTCTGAAAGAATTAATTATGCATTAAATATTTTAAAACAAAAACAAAGAATTGGTTCAAATACTCTTTCAGACAATGAATTTTGACTGTAAGTGTCAAATAAAGACTGGCTTAAAACAGGAATGAGGAAGAGGACAGATTATAAGAAGTCAAACAATATTCTTTATCTGTCAGAATTATAATTATGGTTAATTTGTCAATCGCCATTTATCATTATACATATTAATGTTATTAAACTTCTGTCTTATTGTTGGAATTAAGCTTATGATACCAAAAAACTATAAACTTTTCTGAAGTTATTCATTCATTTCACAAGAACCATAGTGTAGTAGTAATGAAAAAGAAACTTAGGATCATAAATGACGTCATAAATGCAAGAAAACTGAATATCTTCCCACACTTTAACATAGTTGGCAAATTGCCTTGCCTTCGTAACACAACCTTTGAACTTACACCAAACAAATGTCATAACCATTTTAACAGCTTTGTGGTGGCTAAAGTGTAATTTTTAATAAATCAGTTATTGAAAAAACAAAAATGTTTGAAAACTTACACCTACTTGATAACTACAAAGCAAAGCCCTATATAGATTTTTATTAGTTGCTTAGATCATACATTATGTTATAAATGTAAAAATTCAAAATATATTTCCCATCCCTTGAAGTGGAATACAAATTGCCTTTGTAACTCACATTCGAACAAGATTCAATTAAAATGAGATTTTTACAGCTGAAAAAATAAAGAATATATTGTATACCTATTTTAATTACATATGATACATATACTTTTCAGCATATTCATATTCCTAATGAAAATTTGATGTTTTCATAATCCATCAAATTCTTCACTATGACGACTAGGTTAAAGATAAAGTATAGCCCCCACCATGTACAGTACTTCAGAATAGCAGACACCTCTAAATAGTGGACAAACTTCTTAGTCCCGATGATGTCTCCTATTTGGAGATTATACTGTATATGTATGCTGTAAGAACTTTCCTAATTTCAATAGAGAGAAAAAAATCACTATAGTCAAAATTTACTTTAAGTTTCAAAACCTTTTTCTTTATTACTTTTTAAATGTAATAACTCCAATTTGTTTTGTTTCATATTTTATTTTTAAAACACTAAAATAATAATGCTTATCAGCTAGAAATGAAAATATTTTAAATTTTTATTGCATCATTGAATTTGTCTAACAATGAAATACAGCTCATATTACATATATGTAATTAATTTAGTAATACGAAAATAACCAGTAAAATCTAATCATTTGATCATTTGGATTTATAAAAATCTTCAGTTTTCTTAAAATATATTTTTTCTAAAAGCACTGATTTTGAAACAATGGAAGTACTTGAAATCCATATTTAAATGATCTTGTGGACAGTGTAATAATTAATACAATGATATACAGTAATATCTCGACTTAAGCGAACCCGGAGTTACGCGATTTTCAAATCTCGTCTATTCATCTTTTGTTTGAACGCCACGCAACCCTTGATTACTCACTCCCCCCAAACTATTGTTCAGCTTACATGTTCGGATGTGTCGCATTGAATCGACACATAGCTACAATTTATTTTGTTATTTATTTCTGTGTTCGTTATATCTACGGAGACTTGAGAGACTCTACTATGTCATCCAAACGAAGTAGAACTAATTCTTCTGCATCAAACAAGAAAAGAAAAACTTTATCTTTGGAATGTAAAGTTAACATTGTGTATGTTCGTAAAGTCAAACGAGTTAAACGAGAATGACGTCATCGTTATTCCTATTTTGTTAGACTTTTCGAACGATTCGTTACTAACGCGTTTAACTCGTTTGACTTTACGAACGTACCCATTATTAAAGACTTCGATACAAAAATGAAAATTTGTGAATTGGCAAAGAAGTTTGATCTACCGGAATTGTCGGTCAGAACAATTATAAAAGGCAAAGAAAAAATTCTCGAAGCTGTGAAAAATGCTCAATCTTTAAATTCAAGCATCATTCGTAAACGTCACAGTATTATCGCTGAGATGGAAACAATGTTAAAATTATAGTGTAATAATCAAGTAAATGTGAAAAATTGTAAAATAATATAGGCCTAATTTGTTATACATATATGTATTATCTAAGATTTTATTAAACATTTTTTTCTAAATTGTTGTTTTCTTTAGTCTCCGGCCCAATTAAAAATTATTTGTATGTATTTATATGTGAAATTATAACCCGACTTATAAATTCGACTTACGCGATTACCGCTCATTCCCACCTATCGCATAAGTTCGGGGTATTACTGTATTTTGTATATTGTGACAAAAAATGAAATTCACTAAACTAACTTTTGGAAATTTTATTAATGTAATCAGAATAACAGAGAATATTTTAAATTCATATGAGTAAAATAATCTAAAAGAAGTAAGTGTTTTCTTCTTTCTTTTAAATTCATTACATACATAAGCATAAAACATTCTTTTTCTGTAATTTTACAGGAATATTTTAAAAAACTGGTATTCTACATCATGAATAAATTTTATTACTTGTTTACTTTTATTATACAAAACTAGATTCAATAATCTAGTTTTGTATAATAAAAGTAAACAAGTAATAAAATTTATAGTAATAAAAGCAAATAACTATATAATATAATAATTAGTAATTTATCTAATAATTTACTTTAAAAAAGATTCTCTGATTCTGGAATATATTTTGATAATAATATTTAATAACTATTTAATTTTATATAATTCTAATCACTATAAACTATTCTTTGAATCCATGTTTTTCTGTTGTTTGTCCAGTTTGACCTAATCTACTGAGACTAATTGCTTTATTTATTAATGCTTGAAGCAATTATTTTATATTTAACTAGGCCTTTCAATACATATGGAATGTGTAACAGTTTATGTATCTTTTTAAATATGGTTCTTCGGTATCTATTTTGAATATAAAACAATGTACTTTTTAAAAGCTGCATTTTAAATCTATGGTTTCTCAATATACTGTTTTCAAATTAATTCCTTTACCCTCCAAATTACTAAATGACATTCACATATCTATTGTACAGTTTTGTATTTAATCTGTTTATAATTATTACTTTCTTGACCTGTTCCACCAACCTTCATTAAAACAACACTTAATATACTGTACCTTTTTCTAATGACTTCTTAAAAGAAGTAACATTTCATTAGAAAGTTTCATTTCACCTACATTCTTTAACACGATTTAATGAGCCATTCCTTAACAGCCCTATCCTGTTGCATCAGATGTAATTAGTTCCTTAAAAACATCAACATAGCTATATCTTGTATGATTAGTTGGGCATGTGCAATATGACTGAACTAAAGCTGAAATGAACAAGAACTTCAAATTATACAAAATGTAGAAAAACATATTTTTATCAATTTGTGTAGAATTCAAAAATATAAAGTATGAGCCATTATTTATTGTGACATTGTCACAATGCCGAGCTTCAATTTTTAATCATATTTTTAATTTATTTAATTTAAAATATAAGCTCTCCATCTCAAATTAGTACTGTAGTGTAATGCCCCTGTACATCATACTTTTCCTTTACCAATAGAGTCATGATGGTCATCTATCTCAGTGTTCTGCAACCGGTGTGCCGTCACAAGGTGAAAGGTGTGACGTGAACTTTTACATATTCTATTAATTTCAAGTTTTACTTATATATTTTTATCATAGTTGTCGTGTTTCTTATGTTTGTATTTCATTCACTGATGAAATAAGATGATGTTAAAGTAATAAACATATATGTCATCCCAGTACTCGCTTATTCTTTTGGAGTTATACATTGGACTCACAGATCTTAAGCAACTCCAAATGAAAACAACAACAACACTTAAGCATAAACAACATTATCCTAAATCTGCCATAGAGAGATTAACCCTTCCACGTAAAGGTGGCTGATATGGCCTGATTGACATAGTTAACCTCCACAACAAACAAATACAGACATTGCGAGAGTTTTTCTACAAAAAACAAGAAACGTCACAGTTACATAAAGCAGTAACTCTAGCAGACTCAAGTAATACACCATTAAATTTACATTCACAACGTATGGACACGACACAACATATAAATAGCATAGACACCATCAAGCAATCGTGGGCTCGAAAGGCACTCCATGGCAGACATCCTTATGACCTGGCCCAGAATTTTGTTGACAAAACTGCGTCAAACAGCTGGTTAGCTTGGGGATGCCTCTTTGGGGAGACGGAAGGATTCATGATTGCCATACAGGATCAGGTCGTAAATACTAAAAACTACAGAAAACACATATTCAAAGATATAACAATCATAAATGACACATGCAGAAAATGTCACATTATATCAGAAACCATATAACACATCACTTCTGGTTCCAAGCCCTTGGCACAGACAGATAATTTACATAGACATAATCAAGTAACAAATATAATACACCAAGAGTTTGCAAACAAATACAAATTATTAGATATCCACAAACCATACTACAAATGCATTCCACAGACAATATTGCACAAGCAAAAACTGTACTATGACAGAGCCAAAATCACAGATAAAACAATTTACCACAATAGACCAGACATCCCACTCATTGACAAACACAATAAAATCACATACATTATAGACATAGCCATTCCAAACACTCACAATGTACTAAACATATACACTGAAAAAGTTAGTAAGTACACAGAACTTGCCCAGGAAATAAGGCATCTGTGGAGGATAGATAGGGTTCTTATTATACCTGTTGTCCTCTCCTCTACAGGTGTCATACCATACACACTACACAAAAGCTTGGGAACATTAAAATTGAATAGAAACACATACATTACACTACAGAAGGCCACTATATTGAATACGTGTCATATTGTTAGGAAATTCAAGAATACAGACACACACATTTAATTTTTTATCTTGTTTTGAAGTTACTGTCTTGACTTTGGTCCGGCATAGTACACAGCCATTGGTGTCAACCGAATGTAACTCACAAAACTCAACATAATAGTAATAATAGGTTTATGGCATTACAAAATTCTATTAATAGTATAATATCATACGTTTTTGAGGGGAATAACATTTTGGTATGCCGTGTTGAGTCATGTTGAGTCACAGGTGTGCGCGAGTAGAGAAAGTTTGCGGAATACTAATCTATCTAATACATTTCAGGTGAAAATTTTTGAATTGAAATAACATGACCTCCGGTTTGCATTGGAAGTTCATACAGAGTTAATTGGGGCCCCTTGCCCCTAAGATTTCCATATCTGGTCTTGGATTTCATCTACCTAACTCTGTTCTCAAGATTAAAGAAAAACAGATGGACAGATGACAGTGGGAATTTGTAAGTCTACAATTTTTCAAATTGCAGCCCAGTAATGTTATTTATGTTAGAATTTATGTTCAGCAATCACAATCAGCAAATTTATGTTAGAATAATTTTATCAGATATTACAGTAGAGTGTCAATTTTCCGAAAGTCAATCATCCAAAAGAATTCCAGTCAGAAAATTTAAGTTTACGCCAGTGCTGTGGCGCTTCAATCTTTGGCTATGTCTTGGGCTACTCAAATATTTTATGTTTTTGATACTAAATTAACATCTGAAGTATAATTTTTTATTGTTTGTACAAAATAAAAAAATAATTTTTAACGATACAATAGTTTTTGTTAGGCTTAACATCGACGAAAATTCAACGCGAAGCGACACGCAACGGAGAAAATTTTCGAAATCAGATACGTTAAATTATTTTTTCATACGTAAATCAGTTATCCAAAATATCAGTTATCCGGACAACCCCAGTCCCCAATTGATTTGGAAAATTGACGCTCTACTGTATTTAAAATTATGTTAAAATTGATAATTATGGCATAACTGACAACTCTGTCTAACCACAAGCAATGTTGCACATTGCAGATTAAACATACATAGAATATTATTTTGTTGCCGAATTAGATCTATGGCAAAATAAGAATGCTGAAAAGTTAAATTATTGGAATGCATAGTTCTTGATAAATAATTATCTTTTGGTGAAACAATCTGAGAACCTTCTTGCCAAATTTAAAAAATTATAAATTTATTGCAATTTTACTAGTGACAAGTTAATAATCAGCATCAGCTATAATTAAGGGCTATAAATTGATAGTAGTAACAATTTATAACCTTAATTTAAATAAAGCAACATCTGATATGTTACTAAAGAGAATTTTCTTGAATTCTTCTGTTTTCATCAATACCTATTATGAACATAAATCTCACACTCTAACCTTATGGAAGAATTCAAGAGTTATTCAAATTTTATAAATTTACTAGCAGACCCCGCCACGCATTGTTGTGGCTCAAAATGTATCTATTATAAATATATAACATTTCTCCCATGGGGGGAGGGAATTTTTCAAAAAATCCCTTTTTATTGTACATTGACTGTTGATATTAGAAAGACATTTAACAACAGTAAAAGCTCACTAGTACTTTCAACTCTGCATTAATGTCATCTTCAGACAATAATTCTTGGCATATAACTGGGGTGGCCAACCTGCGGCTCGTGAGCCACATGTGGCTCCTTGAAGGATTATTTGTGGCTCTCGATAAATGTACCCGAGTTCCCTTTTCATTTTTGTGTTATTATATTTTAAAAAATTATTATCATTCCGTATGTGTTTCAAAATGTCTTTTAAATTACTAACAACAAATATGAAAGACTAAGTGCAACGTTGTAACAATTTCATTTCCGTCCAAGTTAAGAATGATATGACTCATCGAAAACTGCGCAAACGAACATAAACAGTGGCGTAATCGTCCGCTATCGATTGACTTCAGACTGATTTTGAATTTGTAAATTATCATTGCAATGGACAGTTGACATTGTGCTCTGGAGGAAACAATTTGTATCACTTTTGCTACGGATATAATTTGTAATCTGGAATTTTTTGCATACCTTTTTAATACGTATTTAATTGCGGCTCGCGAAAAATTTCAAATTTTGAAAAATGGTTCGGACTATCAAGGAGCTTGGCCACCCTGGGCATATAACATGCAGTTACATTGATATATTCAATGTAACTGCATGTTCAATCTGCCTTGCTTGAAGATGACATTAATGCAGTGTTAAAAGTATTAGCAAGTTTTTTCTGTAACTAAACTTATTTATTTAAATATGATCTATCTAACATAATCAAACTTCCTAAACTTTGGTAATGAAGCTTGTTTTTGTTTAATGCATTTTAAACAACATGGAAAGCTTAAAAACAAGAGGCTTTGCCTTAAGAATTTGATTATCATTATTCTCAGCAATACACCTATTTTATAGGGGGTTACTAATAATCAGAGCTGTGGAGTTGGAGTCATGGAGTTTTAGCTGGAGTCGGAGTTGTCAAAACATCCACCAACTCCGACTCCTTTTTACTTTCCAACTTGTTATATATAGGGCCTATATAAAACAGAAAAGTATTGGAATCGTGTCAAATTTGACCCTCCAAGTCTTTTTTGCAAATCTACACGTTTGGAAACCTCCCTAACCCCCAAAAAAGTCAATAAAAGGGAAAAATTAGAATGCATGTGTGTGTTGACATCTAATTTGTTTAATTTCTTTATTTTCTGTTCTGAGATATTAAACAATATCTCAGAATGGGTAAAGTTTAAGAAACGAAATGTGGTACTGTAGCTTGCATATAAAGGGGCATTAATTAATTAATTAATACTATTAAATTTTTGTTCTTAATTAAAGATTGACAGGATGAAGACATAAAACGGGTCATGTGTCATATCTCTTAATGAATATTTTACATGTATTTTACATATTTATTTATTTTACATATTCTTAATGAATATTTTATATTTAAAAAAAAAATAATAATAATAATAGAACTGGTTCTACCCTCAAAGTAATCTCTTTTGTCATTTTATAATAGTACAGTAAAACTTGTTAAGATGTTCTCGCCTAAGATGTTAGAATGTGTATGGGGACACGATTTAGTTCAACCAGTTTGACGCTTAATAACTAACTCCTGTGTTAAACCATCTGACTCTGATTCTAACCACCCTGACCACAGAAATTATTAGGCTTCAAACAGGGGAACAAAATCATGCCCTCCACACACAGTCTAATATCCACATATAGAAAAGAAACCTCAAATCTTTTGCGTATCTCAAAATTTCAAGGTGTCCTGAGTCCAAAAATGTAAAAATTTGGAAAGGGTCATTTTTTGACCAAGCACTACACTTTCTCTCTGTTATATATAACAGCCAGAAAAGTAAAAATTATCGAATACATATTTATATATTACTTAGAGGAGTCTTATAGCTTTGGAATAAAAAGTTTCTACGTTCTATCTTTATTAGAACTCTATTTATTGAATCTTTTATTCTGAGGTCACATGATGACAGAATTTCCAGGTCTCTTTTGGTAACAAGTCCGCCCCTGGTTGAAGTCGGAGTCGGTAGATTTTTACGCGACTTCACAGCCCTGCTAATGACAAGTAAGTTTCTACATCTGAATGAAGCAGTTTGAATCTTAGAGCCATGGACATGCCCTTATACCACGTTCGCACACAATCTACGACTCACTTCGATCTCGATTTACCCACAATCTGGATTGTGACTGTCGCTAGTCGAACGTCGTGCTGTTCGCACAGGCAGTCCGCTCGAGAAGAACCTGGCTATTACACGCGATCATAAAACTGACGTAACTACACGGTAAGTCACAAACACCAACAAACAAAATGGAAGTTTTGGTTAGAAACAAATACTTTTTCTTGCCGTACATCTAATAATAGACAGATGTTGTCATCTCTCCAGCTGTCTTTTTTATTTCTCTGTCGATAGCCCGACACGTGTTCCGCAGCCATCTTGTATTTTCTCGCGCGCGTGGGATTGTGGGATCTCTTATGACTGGATCTAGTTTCGAGAACTCTCTCTAGTCGATCGAGATTGAAACGGTCGAGAGCGTTCGCACCACGGAACTCTCTCCAACCTTAGTCACAATCTAGATCGAAATGCTTGGTGCGAACGGGGTATTAGGAGTAAAAGTGTCAAAGGAATCAATGGTCTAAGTACAAGCCTTTACGAGATATAACTTCCTAAAATTAAACACACAACAGGCTTAACAGTAACACAGAAAACATTTGATTTTTAGCACCGTTTTGAGAAACAGTTCAGGAATTTTTTCACTTTTAAATTTTATCCCATTTTTGAGGGTCTTCAAAATTCTAGATAGACCAATTTTGGGGAAGAGCTATATCTCAGAAAAGTCATATATAGACCATCAGCACCAGTTCCGTTGACTTTTTATTCATACAAGCAAGATTTACAGCTCCAATAAGGCCCCAACCATCTCGTTCAGAGCTAGAATCTTACTCTAATGATTGTATATATAATCCGTAACTTTGTCTTAGTAGTTGATGTTATATATTACATATAATTTGTAACTTAAAGTCTGTTAATAAAAGAAAAGGGGGGCTGATTTGTGAGCAATTTACAAATCTGTTATTGACCAAATGAACAATTTTGGTAATATTTTAAAATTATAGATCCCGCCATCATGATACTGTTGATATTATGGGCGTCACCATATTAAGGTACACCCTAAGACGTCTGCAAGATATAGTGCAAAGAGAATGAAATCTTCCGCAACAAGAAAAAGTTGTCCAGAAATGCATCAAAAGCTGTAGTCACATAACTGACTAATGTCAAAGTCAGGTCACGTGACACATGTGCACGTCCGCCCTCCAACACAGCTCTAAGACAAAAACAAGCTTAAGCAATAGTGGCTTGAACGGTGCATAGTCAGTAAGTAGTCCTATGATTTTTTTTGTTTATAGGGCTTTTTAAATGAGTTTCCATTCATATATTCTGTGTTTTGGACATGTCTAGCATGTATGTCTCTATTGTAAATAAAAGTAAGAGAGAAAACGTTGGTGTATGGTTTATAAAGCTTTACCTTTAATTCGTTTTAAAAGGTCACAGACGAATTAAATTAAAACTTCTGGCTAGTAATAACTATAAATGCACCTATTTTAATAAATTTCCATGTTCGATATTTAATAAAACTATTACTGCTAAATTATAAACAGATTAAGTGAATATATTTTTTAAATTTTAATTGTAACTAATTAGACAATATAGTTTGGTGTTAAAGTTATTGTTTAATTCGCCGAGTGCATCATTCTAATGAAGCATATGGAAAAATTATCATGCTCGATATATCCAGGCACAATACACATTATGAAGTATATTCTTTTCAGAAAAACACACGATTCTGAATTTAATATTATCGCCGAATATACATAAATTTATAAATCGTAAAGATTAATAAATACTAAACATTTAAATCAGGTAGCACAATTCTTGCTACTAAGCCTAAGCACATGGTATCTCACAACATGTCAAGTGTTAGAAGTTATTTTATATATAGCCAAAATTTGATATATGATAAATATAAATGAAATAAATTATAACACTCACTATTAACCATTTCACCAGCCATTTTATATTTGGTAACAACCAAATCTTGAGCAATGGTCGGTTCATTTTCTTCTTTGTCCGCCATTTTACTAATTTTACCCAGAATTCTCTACTAATAATTTTGGGCATGCTCCGAGAAAGTTGTATTTCGGAGGGGGTTATATCTCATGACACCTCTTAAATTTTAAATACTAAGCTGTTTTTTTAATTAATTGACAAATAATTTCGTTTTTGTTTAAATGAAAGTGATTACATGTAATCTAATATGAAACAATAACAACTTCTTTTTTAAAATAAAAACATTTGCAATTAAAAATACAGTACAGTATATAATTATTCCTATTGAAATAGGACACATTTTAAGATGATTTGATTCGGTTTTATTGGATTAATTAAGGCAAGGTACTACATTAGAGATCTGCCGAGAGGAATGTTTCCCAAGAGGTTTATTATGGAAAACTGGCCAGGTGTTACTGACGTGAAGAAAACTCAGAAAACCCCACGTGGTAAGTCCACTGGTGAGGCGCGAACCCACAACCAACTACCGGTGTTTAGTGGTTTTATCCACTCGACCACTAGTGGGCTCTATTTTTAAACCTTAATACTTATTTTAAAAGTTAAGTCAGGAAGTAAAGGTATCTGCGCAACTCCATAGAAATCAGAGCGCACGTAGAAGAAACGTTGCCTGTGGACATTCAGCACCAACAAGCTAAAATATACTACATAGAGTAGATGTAGCGACGCCATGTTTAATTAAAGAAAATTGAATATACCTCCGCCATTTTCCTTTTAGTCAAAGAAGCGTGCCATTTGTGTTCTGTAAAGGCAATGAGCTATAATATTCTAACTCGTGTAAAAGTGTGTGAAGGAAAAGAAGAGTTTTAATCCTTAACTAAGATGGTGTGAATCAAAATGATCCTACTTAGTTTTTTTTTTTTTTAATTTTGAAAGTAAATAACAAGGCATTTCTTTTTAGTCAAAGAAGCGTGCCATTTGTGTTCTGTAAAGGCAATGAGCTATAATATTCTAACTCGTGTAAAAGTGTGTGAAGGAAAAGAAGAGTTTTAATCCTTAACTAAGATGGTGTGAATCAAAATGATCCTACTTAGTTTTTTTTTTTTTTTTTTAATTTTGAAAGTAAATAACAAGGCATTTCTTTCTTTAACCCTTTATTTAAATGTTTCTAAACAAGACAAAATAATCTGTAGCAATAAGTTAAATGCATTTCTAAACATTCTTAATTTTGCTTTCCCGACTTTATGTCTTATGACTATATTTATGTATACATAAATACATAACAAGGGAAAGCATAGAATTGTGTCAAATTTGACCCTCAGAATTTTTTGCAAAACTCCGCGTTTTGAAACCTCCTAAACCCTAAAAAGTTAAAAAAAAATGATAACAAAAAATAGAAAAAATATTCCGTGTATGTGTGTGTTGGCATCTATAAGAAACGAAATTTGGCATGTTACTTTGTATATAAGGAGCATTGATGCTATTAAATTTTGGTGGTTAAAGGGTAAAGGGGTGGGGAGGTAGAGGGGTGTCATGTGTCATATCTCGCGAGAGGTCGGACTTAATGAAGATATTATTCGTTACTAACATTTACAATTTGTTTTAATAAAATTCATCACTACCCTCAAAATTAAACTTTTTGCCATTCGATAATATCGTATATTCCGGCGTATAAGACGACTTTTTAACCCAGGAAAATCTTCTCAAAAGTCGGGGGTCGTCTTATACGCCGGGTGCCGTCTTATAGGGCGGGTGCTGCAGTCGGCAGGGACGCCCAGAGTATGGATAGAGATAGATCGGCACTGTGCCCAGAAAAACACTCATCTTTCACCCGTCCGCCCCACCTTTGTATGTATCCTATTACCGTACATCTTCCCTGCCTCTCAAATCTTATTCGGCGAGTATATCCCAAATTCTATATTTTAACTGTAAAAGTCGGGGGTCGTCTTATAAGCCGGAATATACGGTAATTAAAAATATAAAAGTTATAAATAAAAGTTTCTTCTTCTAATAGTGAGACTAATGATGTTAATGATGCATGGAGTACTCAATCTGTACACATCCCAATGGTGCAGTTTCTACATATCGGTCTCTTTCACTTACTGGCATGTTTTCTTTGTCTATTTTTGATGGGCAATTGCAATACTTCTATCACTTCTATTTTCCACAATTATTAACTCCTAGTAACCTCTTAGAAGAATTTTAACTTCAACAATGTGGTTCATAACATAACAAACATCAAAATGTAGGTTTTCAATGTAAATATTTCTACAAGTTAAAACCAAAATTTTCATAAACTGCAAACTAAAGCGAGTAGTTATTTATTGTGATTTCGTCACAATGCCAGGCTGCAATTTTAATCACATTTTTAATTTATTTAATTTAAAATATATACTCTTCAAATTAGTAGCGGCTTGCCCCTGTACATCATACTTTTCCTTTAACAATAGAGTCGTAATAGTCATCTATCTAACACCTTTCAGGTGAAAATTTTTGAATTGAAATAACATGGCTTCCGGTTTGCATCTGAAGTTTGTATAGTTAACCGGACCTCATGCCCCTAAGGTTTCCATATCTGGTCTCGGATTTCATTTATCTAACTCCGTTCTCGAGATTAAGGAAAAACAAACGGACAAACGAACGGGTATACGACAATGGAACTTTATCAGCCGATTGCACAGACAACGTTTAGAGGCCGACGGCGGTTTACAGATCGGGTAAACAGCTGTTCGGAAAAATTTCATTGCAGAGACGGCGTTTCTCGCCTGCCACAATGTAGACAGTGATTAGAAACAAGTTATTTGACCTATTTTCTAGACTCATTCGACAGCAGGTTTAGAGGGCTTTACAATTCGAGTGGTAGCTTTGTTCGTGGAAAAGTTTAGATTAGTGCTGTGCGATGTCTATAATTTTAACATCGATGTCAAACATCGATGTTTGCCTAAGCATCGATGCTAAATTTCGATGTCGGATTTCACATCGATGTTTGATCGATGCCCATTGGAACATCGATGTTCAATCAAGATAAACTCAAACAGTTTAAAAAAAAAAACAAAACTTAATTTTATTTTCAACTTGTATAGTTCAATTACAGTTCCAATGCATACAGTTCTTCAATTGATAATGAATTTAAAACTAGAAGTTTGAGTACATTATTTGGCTTTAAAGAACTCCGCTTTTTGTTGATAGTATTTCCAGCTTTGGAAAATAATCTTTCTGCTGGAACTGAAGTGGCAGGAATGCAAAGCCACTTCATGGCAAGTTCACATAAATTATAGTTAAAAAATTTAATGAATTTCCACACATCCAAAGCATTACTATTGTGAGGCACAATAGGGTCATCTAAAAAAGTTTTAAAATTTGAATTTAAAGATGCATTTGTGTTAACATTTCTATCTTAATATCAATTTTTCTGGATGAACAAAGGTCATCATCTTCAAGTTTATTTTCTGCATTATTGTGGAAACTTATTTGAGCCTCAGCAGAGGGAAATTTACAAAGTTCTGCATTTACACATTTAATTGCATTTGCACAACATGCTGGACTTTTAAAATCTAGCTTTTTGAACCTTGGGTCTAGTAATGTGGAAACACTATATACTAACTTCGTCTCAGTGGATTTAAAACGGAAATCAAGATTACTAAAACATTTTTCCAGCAACTTCTTTCCCACATTTGTTTCTGTAGAAACCTTGCAAAGTGCATTAAACATTAACCCTAAAAATGGGATAATTTTACTGATGGTAGTGTGAGTTTCTGCTGAAATTTCATTAGTTACTTTATAAAAAGGTTTTAGTACTTTAAGCGCATCATTCAAAGCACTTAATTCTCTACCAGAGAGCATGTCGGGTGCCCCTGGAAACTTTTGCAATGTTAGTGTAACAAAATTTTTTAGTAGTACAAATCTCTCAATCATCAAGAAATACGAATTCCATCGAGTCTCAACATGCTGAATTAATTTTAATGCCACAGAACCTTTTTCATTCTGCGATGAGTCGGCGTAAAC